>NC_089839.1:265285782-265410782 GCF_035609145.1 Eleutherodactylus coqui | reverse complement strand
TGCTTTCTAAAATAGCAGTTTCAATAGTTTTTTGTTCATTAACAAAATGCAAAATGAATGAACTAAAGAGAAAGCTAAATCAAATCAATATCTGGTGTGAGCACCCTTTGCCTTCCAAATAACATCAATTCTCCTATGTACACTTGCCCAAAGTCAGAGATTTTGTAGGATTTTAATCAGGACTATGATTGAAGGGGTTGTCCAAGTTATGAAACGGTAGCATAAGGGGTTCCCCATGGTGTAAAATAACAAAACAGCTGATACTCACAGCTCCCCAATCCCCCATTGCTCCCCACTGCCAGCTCCGGTCTTTGCTGGGTTGTTGTTTACAGGCTGCAGTCAGCCTGTGACATCCTGTAAGCCTGCCGCTGTTGCCAATGACAGACGCAACAATAATCGCTGAGCACTATCATTGGCTGCAGGAGCCTGTTTGTAGATAGCTCAAGCTGACTGCAGCCTCTAAAGATGATGGTTGCAGGGAGACCGGAAAACCCCTTTAACCAATTATACCAAGCAGGTGATAATGATCATCATTTACATACGTAGGCTGAAACATCATTAACAAAGGCCCCCTGCACACGGGCGGAAATTCTGCAGCGGGTGTTCCCGTAGAATTTCTGCCCCTGCCCGCCTGCATAGGATTGCATTGCAAAACGCAATTCTATGCTGACAGCCGCGATTTGTCCGCGTGAAAATACACGCAAAAAACAAATCGCGGCAAGTTCTATTTCTCTGCGGGTCTCGCGGAGGCATGCACAGAAATATTACTCCCGGTACCCCAGCTCTGCTCTGGCCGGCAGCCATCACATCACAGAGCCGGAGCCGCAGGAGAAGGTGAGACCCGCACTGGTCCCTGCAGGGGGGCAGGTCGGGTCCCGCTGTGGGATTTCTCGCTGGGGATCCAACCCGGCCATCTGCTGGCGGCCTAAAACCGAAAAAGCTGTACAGGAGGCTTAGACCTGGATGCTCTGTTCCAAAGGTGAGATTGCGGAAGACAGTTTCATGTCACAGCTCATACACCATGGCAAAACTGAGCACAGCAACAAGATAGTTATACTGCATCAGCCAGGTCTCTTCCAGGTAAAGATTTCATAGCAAACTTAGGTTTCATGAAGTGTTTTTCAAGCTCAATTGAAAAAGCACAAAGAAATGAGAAATGTGTATGGCTGTAGGTGCAGTGGTCGACCAACGAAACATAGTGCAGCAGATAAAAGACACATCATGCTTACTGCCCTTCAAAATTAGAAAATGTCCAACATTGCCATCAGCTCAGAACTGGCAGAAACCAGTGGGATCCTGGTATATCCATCTATTGTTCAGAGAAGTCTACCCAAAAGTGGTCTTCATGGAAGAATTTAGGTTGAAAAGTCATGCCTTCAATGTAGAAGCAAAGCCGAGGGATTCGACTATACACAAAAGCACAGAAACTAGCATGCAAATAAAAATGGCAGCAGGTGCTCTGGGATGATGAGTCAAAATTTGAAATATTTTTTGCTGTAACAGAAGGCAGTTTCTTGGCTGAAGGGCTGGAGAGCGGTACAATAATGAGTGTCTGCAGGCAGCAGTGAAGCACGGTGGAGAGCGGTACAATAATGAGTGTCTGTAGGCAGCAATGAAGCATGGTGGAGAGCGGTACAATAATCAATGTCTGCAAGCAGCAATGAAGCATGGTGGAGAGCAGTACAATAATGAGTGTCGGCAGGCAGCAGTGAAGCACAGTGGAGAGCAGTACAATAATGAGTGTCTGCAGGCAGCAGTGAAGCATGGTGGAGAGCGGTACAATAATCAATGTCTGCAAGCAGCAGTAAAGCATGGTGGAGAGCGGTACAATAAAGCATTATGGAGGTTCCTTGCAAGTTGGGGCTGCATTTCAGCAAACATTGTTGGGGATTTGGTCCTGGAAGTGATAATATGGCCCCCATAGAGCCCTAATCTCAACATCATCCAATCTGTCTAGGATTACATGAAGAGACAGAAGGATTTGAGCAAGCTACATCCACAGAAGATCTGTGGGTAGTTCTCTGAGATGTTTGGAACAACCTCCCTGCTGAGTTCCTTCCAAAACTGTGTGCAAGTGCACCTAAAAAAATTGATGGTGTTTTAAAGGCAAAGGGTGGTCACACCAAACATTGAAGTGATTTAAATTTCTCATTTGTTCATTCACTTTGCATTTTGTTAATTAGCAAAAATAAATTGCTGACACAGCTACTTTGCAGCATTTCTTCCACACCTACCTAAAACTTTTGCACGGTATTGTATATATAGTCATGCACTTTATATTATGTAGAGAACTCTTACCTCTGCCATTTGAGACAGTTCTGTCCAGTCTTCCTTATTGTAACTGCACATAATACTTGCAATAAGAATCTGAAATAGAATATTTGATAAAAAGTTACTTCTTTTCATATTTTCATATAACTGAACTCTGGTTTGGCTTACAATCAAGTGCTGCCACCAGCAGATTACATTGGTACATCTCCACATTCCTGTAGAGATCTAAAGATGTCTATTCTAGACGGTTTGATGATGAGTATTGATACACCATTAGTTCTCCTATCATGGTCCCCACTGCACAGTTAATGCACATTTTGGGACAGGCAAGAGAAGCAATGTATGCCTACCAGTACTTCCATACCGCTGCTTAGCTACATCTTCCATGCTGTTAACCTCGGCAGTGGCAAGAGCTGACAATATGTGGTCAGTGAAGTTGAAATATTCTTTTACTTTATTAGTAAAAACTACTTAATAAAATTTCTCGCTGCTGCTATACACATCAAACAAGCACACCAATAAACTTACTTCATATAGCGAATCACAAGCTTTTAAAACCTTTTAATGAGAAGGCCTTGAGCAAACCAATCTGTTTTTGATCTTTCCTTTTGAGTACAGTGTGTCAAACAATCAATAGACCATCAAAGCCAGACTTTCATATACACAAGCCAAAATATATATAGCAAAGATAGTTTATACTTGATAAATAGAACAAAATCAAAATGCATTTAAAGTGGGTGTCCAAGATCAGAAAAATGGCAATTTTCTTCCACAAAAGTGCTACATGTGTCCAAAACTTGTGAGTGGCATTGCAGCTTGACAACAGTGAAGAGAATAGAGCTGTGGGGCAATACCAAACATAACCTGTTGACCAATGAATGACATCATTGAATAGCTGTGATTGGTTCATCAAGCGCTGGCTCTGATTGGCTGAGCCACGGTGCTTGTGATCCAATCACAGCAATCTCTTGCTGGAGGCGGAGTATTTAAGCCCCATTACAAGGAAGAAAAAGCTTGTTCAGCACTGAGGACTACACGGAAGCCTGCTGGGGCACCGCACCCCCCATGTGGAACCCTGAACGCTGCCTGCTAGGTAAGTATTAACACACCCCTGAAAATAAGACACTGTGCCTCTTTTGGGGCAAAAATTAATATAAGACAGTGTCTTATTTCCGGGGAAACAAGGTAGTATATTTTTTGGAGTGTGGAATGAATCAGAAGTACACAAAAGAAATCCTCAGAAAGACAAGGAAAACATACAAACTCCATGGAGATGCTGTCCTTGGTCAGATTTGACACAGGACATCAGTGCTGCAAGGCAATGCTTCTACCACGAATTCTACCACTTTCCAAAGAGGATTCATTGGGACTAGTTATTGCTCCTGAGAACTACTTTGGCCACCTGCACATGACTGGGTTGGATTCCGCATGCGGGACCCCACAGCCGAATCCGACCCTGTGCCCGGCTGGTGACCCCCGCGTACCTGTCCGGATTGTTCTTATCTGTGCTGCTGATGTGTCGGCCGACACAACGGCGCACGTGAGCAGTACATCTAATGCTGCGTCATTGCTAGGCTATGACGCATATCCCACAACCTTTCAGCAATGATGATTGCGGAAGGGCTACAGGTCAGACAGTTTCCATTGACTTCAATGGAAGCCGTCTGCATGGAAACCACATAGAAATAGAGCATTTAGCGATTTTTTCCCCCATGAGTGGAAAATCGCAATTGATTTTTCTCCGTTGGCAGAAAAAAACACTTTTCCATAGCATGCTATGGCAGGTATTTGCTGCAAAATCCGGAGGCGGACACCTGCTCCAAATTCAGCAATGCAAATTTGGCTGTGTGTAGGCAGCCTTAAAGTAAACAAAAGATTGACTATGAGCTTGTGATGTGTGGTTGATTTAAAGTGTGGTTGTTTTAAGTGTGTGTGACTTAAAATCGGGTGGAATTTTGATGGAATATGTGAGCCAATATTCAGCAATGCTAAACATTGAGTTTTTGAGACTCTGTGACGAACTAAAGAGAATAATAAATGAAATACCAAGTACAAGTATTGCTGAAGAAGATGACAGCTCCATAATATATGTAGCAGAGTTCACCTAGAACCCCTCCAGTAATTAGCCACATAGTTGGCTTACATTTGGACCAAGTGAACTAGTTTGTAAAACCGATTAAATGTAATTTGCATTATAGTTTTGAATATTGGGATGTAAAATCTTAGCATCATCAAATCTTGTCATATTGAGAAACTAGTAAAGTTTAGACATTCCCAAAACAGGACACGTTGTCATTTTGATCAACTAGACATATGTAAATGAAAAAATGCTTGCCTGCAATGCCTTTACGCTTGTTAAATTTCACTATATAGTCTGCTCCATTGAAAGCAGTGAGATGCTGGCAGCCCCCGCAGTGATTTTCGGGGAAGGGCTTTAAATATAAGACCTTCCCTAAAAGTCATCACCAGAATGTATAAAAAATTAAAAAAATATATATATATATACTTACCTCTCTGATGCTGCTGGGGCTCAGCACGTCTAGCTGGCTCTTCTCCTGAACTGCTCTGAAGGGCTTTCAGCAGGCGGGGATTTAAAATCCCCACTTACTGAAAGGCCTGCCTCTGATTGGCTGAGTGCTGTGACCAATCAGAGGCAGCACTCAGCCATTAAAAGACAGCTGAGCGCTGCCTGTGATTAATCACTGCGTTCAGCCAGAGGCAGCACTCAGCCATTCATTGAATTCAATGAATGTCTGAGCGCTGCCTCTGATTGGCAAATCCCCGCCTGCTGAAAGCACTTCAGAGTGTCAGGGAGCTGGGGTCAGGGTAACTTGAAGTCACTGAAACTACCAGCAACCCCTGTCCCTACCTACTTTCCCCCCTGGGCTAGGCCCCAGAGCGACAACTGTCCGACAGTCTCTAGGCTCACTAGGGAAACGGGGCAGGGAGTCAGACTAACAGACAAATAGAATTCAATGAATGCCAAGCACTGCCTATGATTGACTGAGTGCTGTGACCAATCACAGGCAGCACTCAGCTGTCATTCAATGAATGGCTAAGAGCTGCCTGTGATTGGCTGAGCACTCAGCCAATAAGATACAGCCCTTTCAGCAGGCAGGGATTTTAAATCCCCACCTGCTGGAAGAGCTTCAGAGCAGTGCAGGTAGAAGACAGGGTAGACACGCTTGAGCCTCGGCAGCTGAGGAGAGATGAGTATAATTTTTTTTTATTTTTAGCACATCCTAGGGATGATTTTCAGGGAAGGACTTATATTTAAAGCCGTTCCCCCAAAAATCCCTGCAGGGCTTGCCAGCAGCCCATTGCTTTTAATGTGACTGCAGAAGTGGCGGTCCTATTGAAAGCAATGGAAGAACATTGTGATCCTCTGCCACAGCTGTGACAGCTGTGGCAGGGAATTCTTTACTCCCCGTGTGGAGTCCTCTCGGAACTGATCTCTGTGGGGAATATTTACATGGCAGCGGTGGAGAGGTGAATATATATATATATATATATATATATATATATATATATATATATATATATATATATATATATATATATACATATTATTTTTGTTATTTTTCTTTTGTTACACAAACAGGGATGACTTTCAAGGAAGGGCTTATATTCAAAGCCCTTCCCCAAAAATCACTGCTGGGGTTCCTGGCAGCCCCATTGAAGGCAATCGGCACGGACCTGCATTCACGTATGTTTGTGCTCGTACGTGGGTGTGCACTTTTCTGCGCACCTATGTATGGCACACGCACACGCTCATGTGAAGGCACCCTTAATTTAGAAGCATGCATGTTTTAAACTGGAGAAAAAAATGTCTCCAAAATGTCATTCTCCTTTATAACTAAAGAATCATCAGGCCTTCACAATGCTGCTACATAAGATGATGATTCCTGTGATTTAAATATTGAAGCCAAAAATAAAATGACCCCCTGCTTCCCCTTCCTCAAAGATATTCTGCTTCGTAAACAGACGCTTGACTTTTGCAACATCTCTCAAATAATCCGCAAGTTGAGACCGTGCCTCTTTCCAATTGATTTCTGTCTGAATAGCTCGGTGCTGAAGGACCCTAATTGACACCCCCTAGATTTGGACTTATGTAAGCTAATCTTCTGTACAATGACCCCATATAAATGTCTTAGTAGCGTCCCACACTGCAGACAATACAGAAAGAGCCAAGATTAATCTGAAAAAACTCCAATAGAGCCTCCTCCGCTCTAGCATTACCATCCAGCAGGTTCAACCAAAAGGATTAAGCCTCCAAAGTCTAATCCCAGTTGTGGTAACATGAAGCCAAAAGAAGAAAGTAAGCCCCGATGCTCCAGGATTTACGGCACTAGATATTAGAAATAATAACATTTCCTTTACAGTGGGGTCTCAAATGAGAATACCCCCTTCATCCAGATCCGCCAATTTGTCAATGACATTTCTCAAGAGTCCAAATCTGCAGTGGTTATATGTAAAGGACCAATTTCTTATTAATATTGTTTCTTATTTACTTCTTTTTATGCTAGAAATATAATTTTTGACACGTTTATGGTAGGACTCTATTACCTATATGTAATATTTTATTGTGCTATATTTACTTTAAGGACCAATGCACATGGGCAGATTTTTGCTGCCGAATCCACGGTGGGCATCTGGCAGCGGATTCTGCAGCAATGTTTGTCCATAGCATGCAATGTAACATGATTAGAGATGAGCGAGTATACTCGCTAAGGCACATTACTCAAGCGAGTAGTGCCTTAGCCGAGTATCTCCCCGCTCGTCTCTAAAGAGTCGGGGGCCGGCGCGGGTGACAGGTGAGTTGCGGCGGGGAGCGGTGGGTAGCGAGGGGGAGAGATCTCCCCTCCGTTCCTCCCCGCTCTCTACCGCCGCTCCCCGCCCCCCGCCGGCCCCCTCTTTAGAGACGAGTGGGGAGATACTCGGCTAAGGCACTACTCGCTCGAGTAATGTGCCTTAGCGAGTATACTCGCTCATCTCTAAACATGATTATTCCATGCACACAAGCAGAAATCACTTGCGATTTTCAATCACGGAGGAAGAATTACCGATGGAGCATCTCTTGCTGGTGATGGCGCTTAATGAACCAATCACAGCCATTCATTGAATGACATAATTAAATGGCTGTGATTAGTTCATCGAGCGCCGGATTTGATTGGCTGAGGCAGTGCTTCTGAACCTATCATTGCAATCGCTTGCTGGAGGTGGGGTATTCAAGCATGAGATACTCTGTCGGCATTAAGGATTACTTGGAAGATTGCTGGAGCCCAATGGGAGGGACTCGAACAGCGCCTGCTAGGTGAGTATAAGACACCCCCAAAAAATAAGACCCTGTCTCTCTTTTGGGGCAAAAATTAATAGAAGGTAGGGTCTTATTTTCAGGGAAACACAGTAGATCCATATTAGGGATGTGTTTTCATACACTCATCTGAAACCAGCCTTATAATGGATAAGAGTTTACTCAGGTAAAAACTTAGAAAGAACTTGGAAGTACAAATCAGCCCTGTGAATTACCCAAAATAGTGAAATCATCACTGTGTTAGTTTTAAAGGATGGCAACTAAAAATTGAAAAACAAAAAGTCAAAACTTCATCACCCTTATAACACGGACAAGATAAACAAATTTCTGTCCATCAAGAGATCATTAACTTTGTGCAATCTCTCTCAACTATTCATCACATATTAAACAGCTGGTAATGGAACCGATGAACTAATTAAAAAAGAAGGAGAATTTAAATCACAATGTAAAACCTAGAACAAAGTGCAGGCTAAGATTCATGTCTTACTCAGGCGTAGCACGTTGATGCTAAGCAGTCTGTAAATAGACCTCGGTGACGTGACTGGAATATAATGCTATTGTCAGGCACATTTGAAATCAAGGCAACAATTTCTATTCCGGATATATACTAAATTTTTTATTAGGCAAAAGCACAAGCAAGTCAGAGGTGATCTGCTGTAAATTAGAAGTGGCTGAGTTAGGTTTTGTCAAATTATATTCATGAAGCATGAAGGTCCTCAGGGATCTCACCAAAAAGTGAAGAGTCTGGAGTGTCTGGTGCCTTCAACAGCTGTTAATTTCATTAACAAGTTTATTAATTAGAGAAACATTGCCCTGTTTAAATCTTTATTACAGAACATTGCACAGTAACGTTTTAAAAGGCAAGGTGAAAATCAAATATTCACATTAGCACTACCACTTGGCATGGCTGGATCTAATAGGTTTGGCTGGAAGACACCTTTTTCTATCCCACATAATGTTTTTACCCAAGAGGACGGTAAGTGATTGTTGATGCCCAAATGTTTATTTGTAGGGAAAGTTAAAAGGGGTTTTCCACTGAAATACTAGCATCCCGAAAGGCCATCAATAGTTGATCAGTTGCTAGGGACCCGACCGATCAGCTGAGCGGGCCATGCTATCAGCGTCACAATAGCAGAGAGGTCGGAGTGGAAGTCTCCGCGCCGATCTTTGTGTAGTGGCCGGCGATTGTAAGTGCAGGCATGGCTCTCGTTGAAATCAATGGGAGCCGTGCCTGCAGTTACAAGGACTGGCCATTACACGGGAGGTCATGGCGGAGGTTTCCCCACCAACCTCTGTATAGTCTCCTTCAGGTTAGGTGATGTGTCAAACAGGTCAATACTGTGCAATACTGTCTAACTAAAGGGCCCGTGCGGCCACTGACGGGCACTGAGCGAGCAATCGCTCACTTGGAAAAGTAATTTGTCTTTAGCAAAACTAAAAGCAAAGCAACTATTGGCCTGCGTAAAGAGGAGCTGCTTCATGTTTGAGCAACTCCTGTTTACTGTGAATTAAGGTGCCTATGCCGGAATGATCCAGGTGCGCCTGCCCTACATTCACTGGAACAACTATCACTTGTGTTTAAAACACAGGAGCAATAATAGGGTGGCAATCCGTGGTATGGCTGTCAGGAACGTTGGGACTGATATTTTCACCATTAATGGCTAGTAATTGACCACGATAAATCTATGGAGAGAAAACAACGGGGTGTATTTACTTAGACCAATGCTTTATATGCTGGTCTAAGTAAACTATGTGCTGGTGTAGGAGTAATAAATATACACTCATTGTCAAAAGAAATGAAGCATCCAGAGGGAGCTGTCAGAATATAATGAAACTTTATATGTGGGATTGTAATGTTGATATAAGTAAGAAATTACAATATCAGAGCGAAAAAATAATTTATTGCAGAAAACTGAACACTTGAATGAAGGCTCTAGTACCCTGTTGTACCGCCTCTAGCTTGGATACAAGATGTGATACAGGTGGGCATGGAGGCTCTAGTACCCTGTTGTACCGCCTCTAGCTTGGATACAAGATGTGATACAGGTGGTCATGGAGGCTCTAGTACCCTGTTGTACCGCCTCTAGCTTGGATGCAAGATCGGATACGGGCGGGCATGGAGGCATGTTGTACCTCCTCTAGCTTGGATGCAAGCTGTGATATGGGCGGGCATAGAGCCCTACAGGTCCAGTATGGTATCCTGTGGAATATTGGCCCACATTTGCTGTAACTGAGTCTCTAGATCGTGCAAACTCATAGCATGTTGAAGTTGGTTTCCCAGGTGGTCCTATATATGTTGCATTGGAAATAAATCTGGTAATCAGGCAGGCCACAGAAGTGTAACAATGTTGTGCAGGCATTCTTGTGACATCTTTTCTGTGTGCTGAGCATTATACTGCTGGCAAGTGCCTCTCTGCTGCAAAGTGAGGCAACACACATGGCTGCAAGGATGTCCTGAACATATCGGTGAGTTGTCATTGTCCCTTGTACCAATAATAAAGGGGACCAACTGTCATATGCAATAGCCTCCACAGACCATCACACCAACATGAAGGCGGCATGCTGCTCCACAGTAAAGGCAGGATTGAGGTGCTCATTCCTAGATTCCAAACTAAATCTGGATTAATCTCTGCAGACAACCCTGTTTCACTTCATAACAGACCAGTTTTGTTGTTCACAACTCCATTGTAAATTAAGGAGGAAGTGGGTGGTTGTCAAGGGCAGTACACATAATGGGCATTGTGAGACCAAATGTCCCTCAGGCAAGCATCTGGAAATGGTCCCAAAAGGCATAGGGGCCTGTACGGATGGTGCCACCTGTCTCTGGATGGTGGACAACAAACCAGTTGGAGTTGCTCATGTTGTTGGATGATCAGATAAAAGCTCTTTACTGGTGGGCTGTTAAGGGTCCTTAAACGGTTAAAATTGGCTTCTACCTCATTGGGTTGTTTTTACCTTCCTCTGGATCAATATTGGATGGTAATAGGCTAAACTGGATGGACATATGTCTTTTTCAGCCGTACATACTATATTAGCAATGAACTCCCAGTATAGGACTGTGATCACAGCAGCACTAAGGGTTCAGTTCAGGTTTTCTGCCCCATTACACTAGTCAACAAACTTTTTTCATCTGAGTTGGTTTTTGGTGGATCAGATAGATTTTGTTGCTGATTTTGTAGCACGTCTGCGTTTCATGATGAGATTCATTATGTTTCAGTATTGGTTGTAATATGAGTACTATAATTAATAATATTTCTCATTTCAGGTTGGATTACTCTTGCCATAAATGTATTTGTTGGCATGCCTAGAAAATGCATAGATCACCTGGACATGTTTTATCTGTGGTTTACTTACAGCTTCACAACATAAGATAACTGCAAATCTTTTAAAAATCTCCAAATTATACTTTAGGTGCGCACTAGGTGATCAGGATAAATCCTGGGCTCCACACGTTATTAGGTTAGCATGTTCTAGTGGATTGCCTGATTGGCTTTATGGGCAGAAGGCTTCACTTCCATTTGTAATACTTATAATATGGAGGGAGCCAAAGGACCATGACAAGGATTGCTACTTTTGCAGCATTACTACAATTAGCTTTTCGGCAAAAAATAGGTATAAAATCATTTAGCCAAATTTGATTCGGCCATTAGACCACTTCCTCATGATGTCTCACTACCAATTCAAGTAACTGAATTTGATATGCATGCCACTGCTGGTGAAGATCCTGAAGATTTAGACTATAGATCTGATGTTGAAAAAGAGCCAGAAACGTTTACCCAGGAAGAGCTGAGTGATTTGATTAGGGACGTATCTCTCTCGAAAGACAAGGCAGAGTTTTGGCATCAACACTTAAGCAGAAACACCTGCTTGCAGCAAATGCTAAAGTGAGCCACTATTTCCAAAGATCATTGCAGCAAAATTGAAGGAGCGAGGAGATTTTAAATTTAAACTTTGCCATTGGGTGCATACACAAAAGCCGGGAAAAGTCTGTGGAGGAAGATTGCATCAGGGAACATTGCTTGAGGCCTCTGGTAAGAAGTTTCATCTCCATTAACTGACCGGATTGTTGAGGCGAAGATGAAGCCATAACGTTTGAAACTTTTTTTTACACTGTTACTATTAGCTGGGTACCTGACCTGCTCCTGCTAGACTGCAGGAGCAGGGGTTTTAATCCAATGCTGTACTTTTGCTATTGGCCAGGATTAAAGCCCAGGAGCAAGCCCTGTTAATTTACAGCACTTGGTACCTAAAGGCTTAAAGGGGTTGTCTCGCGGCAGCAAGTGGGGTTATACACTTCTGTATGGCCATATTAATGCACTTTGTAATATACATCGTGCATTAAATATGAGCCATACAGAAGTTATTCACTTACCTGCCCCATTGCTAGCATCCCCGTCTCCATGGATCCGTCTAATTCTGATGTCTTCTTGCTTTTTTAGACGCGCTTGCGCTGTGCGGTCTTCTCCCTGGTGAATGGGGCCGCTCGTGCCGGAGAGCTGGTCATCGTAGCTCCGCCCTGTCACGTGTGCCGATTCCAGCTAATCAGGAGGCTGGAATTGGCAATGGACCGCACAGAGCCCACGGTGCACCATGAGAAAGGACCCGCGGTGCATCGTGAGTGAAGATCCCGGCAGCCATCTTGGTGAAAGAAGAAGAAGGAAGACGTCGCAGAGCGGGGATTCGGGTAAGTAATATGTTTTGTTTTTTTTTTAACACATCCCTTGGGGTTGTCCTGCGCCAAACGGGGGGCCTATGGAAAAAAAAAAACCTGTTTCGGCGCTAGACAACCCCTTTAAAAATAGACAAATCGCAGGTTCCCAATGGCATACATCTCCAGGTTCTAAGGGAATTAGGTAATTATTAGACAGACCATTTTTTCTTATATTTAAGGACTCTATAGCGACTGGGCCTATTCCAATGGGTTGGAACATCACAAATGTGGTACCAATATTCAAAAAGTAGTGAAAAAGTGAACCTAGAAGCTACAAGCCGGCAAGTTTTACTTCTATTGTGGGTAAAATGTTTGAAGGGTTTTTAAGACATGTTATAGTGGAGTAACTCAAGGAGAATGGCTGTATAACTCCATATAAGCATAGGTGTAAGAGGTGTTTTTCCTGTCAAAGCATTCTGATCAGCTTCTACAAGGAGGTAAGTTCTAGACTGGATGGGGGAGAGTCACTGGATCTTGTGTATCTGGACTTTTCCAAAGCATTTGATACCGTGCTTCATAAATGATTGGTATATAAAATGAGAATGCTTGGTCTGGTCGATAATGTATGCGAGTAGGTAAGTAGCTGACTGAGTAAGAAAGCTGCATAGGGTGGTTATAAGTGGTACATACTCTGATTGGAACACCATTAATAGTGGGGTACCACAGGGGGCAACACTGGGCCCTATTGTTTTTAATATATTTATTAATGACCTGGTAGATGAATTGCACAGCAACATATCAACCTTTGCAGATGATATAAGACTGTGTAAAGTAATTAACACAAGAGAGAACAAGTTGAAGGCTTGGACATAAAAGTGGCAAATGAAGTTTAACACTGATAAATGTAAGGCTATGTGCATGGGCAGGGGAAATACAAGTCACCATTACACACTAAATGGGAAACCACTGGGTAACACTGACATGAAAAGAACCTGGAGATTTTAATTAACTGTAAACTTAACTGGAACAACTAATGTCAGGTAGCTGCTGCCAAGGTAAATAGATCATTGCACACATTAAAAGTGGTCCAGGGGCATATGAAGGGAATATTTTTCTTCCTCTTTGCAGGTCATTGGTCAGACCACACATGGAATATTGTGGACAGTTTTGTTTTCACATCAGCAGTTAAGAAGGATATATCAGAGCTTGAGCGGGCAACAGAAGTAAAAAATGGAATGGTTGGACTACAATACCCAGAGAGGTTATCGAAATTGGAGTTATTTAGTTTAGAAAAAAGATGGCTATTCACTGAGACAGTAGGGTTCTAGTATTGTATAGATTAATTCACTGAATTTTCTAGTGGGTCCTTTTCAGTGAATTAGAAAAAAGATGGCAACCTAATAACTATGTATAAATATATGAGGGGACAATACAGAGATGTGTCCCATCATCTATTTATACCCAGGACTGTGACTAACAAGGGGGCATCCTCTACGTCTAGAGGAAAGAAAGTTTATACACCAACATAGAGGGGGTTCTTTACTGTAACAGTAGTGAGTCTATGGAAATCTCTGCCTGAGGACATGGAGATGACTAATTGGATTAAAGAGTTTAAAATTGGCTGGAATGTCTTTCTTGAGCATTACAATATTGCATGCTATAGTGACTCATTACTTCAGAAGGGTCGTTAAACTATGGATTATTCTGATTGCCAGACTTGGAGTCGGGAAGGCATTTTTTTCCCTTAAAGCCTTGGTCAGACGAGCGTTTTTTCCTGCGCATGAATAGGCACGCAAGAAGATTGCCTCTCGCATGTGGGAAAAAAAAAATCACACGACTGGTTGAATTCCAGCTATTTGAACAAGCCCGTCCACACTATCAGAGGCGCTTGGGGTGTGTTTTCCAGCTCCCATAGGAGTCTATGGAAAGCCCGCTCCAAAGATAGAACAGGACCTATCTTTGCGCAAACCACAGACCTTTAGATACATGTCCAATCTTTGGCAGGTGCAAGTATTTTGTGCCTCTAAAAAACGTACATGTGAGCACTTACATAGGAAAGCATTGGTTCTAATAGACGCAATTGTTTTGCGTGCTTATTCATGCACAGAAAAAATGCTCGTCTGACTGAGGTCTAAATGAGGGCAGTTGGCTTTTACCTCCCTGGGGCTTTTTGCCTTCCTCTAAATCAACATTGTGGGGTAATAGGCTTAACTGGAAGGACATATGTCTTTTTTCAGCCTAACATACTATGTTACTATATTAGGCTGCATTCCCACGAACGTATATCAGCCCGGTTTTCACACCGAGCCGATATACGTTGTCCTCATCTGCAGGGGGAGAGGATGGAAGAGCCAGGAGCAGGAACTGAGCTCCTGCCCCCTCTCTGCCTCCTCTCCGCCCCTCTGCACAATTTGCAATGAAAGGAGGCAGGACGGGGCCCGGGCTAAGTTCTGAGAATTAGCCCCGCCCCCGTTCCACCTCTCCCCATTGCAAATAGTGCAGAGGGGTGGAGAGGAGGCAGAGAGGGGGCGGGATCTCAGTTCCTGCTCCTGGCTCTTCCATCCTCCCCCCCCCCCTGCAGATGAGGACAACATATATCGGCTCGGCGTGAAAACTGAGCCGATATACGTTTGTGGGAATGCACCCTTAGAGGGGAAGAATTAACAGGGTTGGTAATTTAACTGACTATAGTAGCTCAATTTGACTAATAATGAAAATGTGGTTACATCCCAAATTTTCGCTGTGTTTTTTTCCCACCAAAGGTTTTTCTTGATTGATATAGTTTCACTGTGGGGCGGTCTTAAAATTTTCTCAGATGACTAAACAACATGCACAATGATACACAATCATTTTTTTTTTAGCAATTAGCATATTTAATAGTTTAATTACCTTCTTTAAAAATCAATTTTACACAATATGACGGCCAACCTGAGCTTTTTGACCTAAATAGTAGAACATTTGCAGCATTTTGCTACTGTGGCAAACACAATCTACGTTTCTGATAATAATTGTATCAAAAATATACTTTTCATATTATTTGCTTAGAAAATGGTTATGGCTCAGCAACGGAAATTTTCATCTCTGCATGTGTTGACCCTTTTTCCTACAATCCAGAGTAGTATCTGATTGAGAGTAGTAATTAAATAAAAGATGCCCCTTATTAAACATAAAAAATACAGGACATCAAAGCCTCTGCAATAAGAGAGCTAACAATTGCAAATCCTGTCATGTCTGTGAGAACCGCAGGAATTATCTTGTTATCAATTTAATAATAGAACACAGAAGTAAATAATGCCAGCCACTGACATCAGTAACACTGTTGCCTCTTGGGAAATCCAAGTCTGTAGAATCTGTCAATCCAGATGGATATGGACATATTAAGGTAGCACCGAAAGAATGGATTTATAGACTGAAGGTACATTGTTTAATAAGAAGATTCTGCATAGTGATAAAGACTAGTAATTCAGAATGGCTTGACATACCTGACCTGTATTCTTTCTCATTTTATACACCCCCCACTCCTTCTCTTGTATGAATAATTTAATCAAACATTAACCTTTTAGCCTGTGTGTTATTTTTTAACCGACAATCTGTGCATGGAATACTCAATCGAAAAATTAACCACAGGAACAATTCACCTTCCGGTTGCAGTAAAATTAAGCCTATTGTTTACATAACAAACTTAGAGTTTGTGTATTTTAAACAGATATTTAGCATTCAATTTAAACCAGTACTGATGCATTAAAGGGGCTATCCAGGCTTTACAAAATGATGTAACAGACCCAAAAATAAATGTCTACGACAGGACTGCAGAAATGTATCATTAAAAAATTGTTTATTGAGAATTCCAAATATAATAAAAGCATTAAAAAAACAAAACATAAAAGAAATCAATCAAAGAAATACATCAGCTCTGGTCACACATATAAGAAGTTCCCAAAGAGAGTCATGCTTATTAGAGATGAGCGAACATACTCGTTTCGAGTACTTACGCACCCGAGTACCGCCATTTTCGAGTACTTCAGTACTCGGGTGAAAAGATTCGGGGGGCGTCGGGGGGCGGGGAGAGGCGTGGTGGTGCGGGGGGTAGCAGCGGGGAACAGGGGGGAGCCCTCTCTCTCTCCCTCCCCCCCCCCCACTCCCCACTGCTACCCCCCGTGCCGCCACGGCGCCCCCCGAATTTTTTCGCCCGAGTACGGAAGTACTCGGAAATCGCGGTATTCGGGCGAAAAAGGGGCGTGGCCGAGCACGTTCGCTCATCTCTAATGCTTATATAAACCTACAAGAGGCACAAGCAATCTCAATATCATGCATATAGTTAAGTGTTACCACGTGACCGAGGATCTGGAAATCTCTGCGCCCCCGACACGCACGTTTCACCCTTAGCTTATGATGATGTATTTCCCTTGTATTGATTCTGCATTTCCTTTATTTTCTGTTTTTTTTAATGGTTTTAATATATTTGTAATTCTCAATTTTTTAATGATAAATGTCTGCAGCCCTGTCTTGGACATTTGTTTTTGGGTCACATGGTTTGCTTGTCTCACTTGCCAGCAGTACTTTTACTTTCTTTGCTTTCACCTGTACTTGTCTGATGGGTTTCCTTTTTTTTGCATAGCATTACTTGCTATGTGCAACAAGCTATTGAAACCTTCCCCCAGTACTTTATGTTGGTCATGAAGAGTATGTGTACCAAGTATGGTCCAGCAAGGTATGTAGGAGCCTATGAAGAGCAAACAAACACATTTTCACTCTATATATATAAAATGTGTTTAGATAGATAGATAGATAGATAGATAGATAGATAGATAGATAGATAGATACACTCACATGGGTGTTTTGAATACTACAGGTTTGTCCAGATCAATTCAAGGGGACAAGTCTATAGTACTAAGAATGACTGGTATTAAAAACATATGGCATTCTGAGCACTCACAAGTATGTGCTCAGATCTTAACATTGAAGAAGCTGCAGCATTTGCACAAGCATCACTGCCCTATGAATCAGCTCATTAGCAGGGTCCCGAGTAGTGGACTTCCACCAAAAATATATATTAATTGACTATCTTGAGGATAAACCATCAATTTTTAAAGCTTAGAAAACCCCTTAAAGGGGTTGTCCCGAGGCAGCAAGTGGGTCTATACACTTCTGCATGGCCATAATAATGCACTTTGTAATGTACATTGTGCATTAATTATGAGCCATACAGAAGTTATAAAAAGTTTTATACTTACCTGCTCCGTTGCTGGCGTCCTCGTCTCCATGGTGCCGACTAATTTTCGCCCTCCGATGGCCAAATTAGCCGCGCTTGCGCCGTCCGGGTCTTCTCCTCTTCTCTATGGGGCTCCGTGTAGCTCCGTGTAGCTCCGCCCCGTCACGTGCCGATTCCAGCCAATCAGGAGGCTGGAATCGGCAATGGACCGCACAGAAGCCCTGCGGTCCATGAAGACAGAGGATCCCGGCGGCCATCTTCAGCAGGTGAGTATGAAGACGCCGGACCGCCGGGATTCAGGTAAGCGCTGTGCGGGTGGTTTTTTTAACCCCTGCATCGGGGTTGTCTCGCGCCGAACGGGGGGGGGGGGGGTTTAAAAAAAAAAAAAAAACGTTTCGGCGCGGGACATCTCCTTTAAATGCTACCCAAGTATCACAGTGTCACTCTTTCAGCACAATCAGTAAAACCAAGTGGGCCAGTTTGGAGATAGTGAGGTGCTTGTCATTGATCTCCTTTCTAGAAAGTCTTTTGATTATGTTAAACTTTCCATAGTTGATTACAGTCTACTAACAATAATAAAGGGCCCATTTACACGCAAAGATATTCATTCAAAAGATAGGTTTTGAGGGATTGTTTTGCATAAGCTGCTAATAGACAGTAATGTTCATTAGCATCTTATCACCTTCAATTGCATGTTAATTAGCCTCCAGAAGCTGTATGTAGAGAACAGCAGGTGGTCTGTTCTCTGCATACAGCTCTATTATTCTGCCATAGGGCTGCCATGTGCTTTCTCCTGAATACAATGTAATCAGCACTCCCTTTGAGAATTCAGCACCATGGATAGCAAGTACAGCATGTGGCTTGTGTTACCTTTACTCCAGCTGAACGATGGATTTTATGCTCACCTAAAAATCATCATTGATCTGAAGAGTAAAAGATGGGAGCATTTACACACAATGATTATCGCTCAAACGATTGCTTTTGAGCAAATGTTGAGCGATAATTGTGTATAAATGGGACTTAACCCTTTACATTCAATCTAGAAGCCAGTAGAGACCGCTGTTACCTTTTTAAAACAATGGTGGGCCTCTTTGTCTACAGCTGCTTAGGATGAACATATGTCATGCGTGTGTACTCTACGCCAATAAGTCATATCATTAAAATCACCGACAGATAAAATGAATGACACATGGCGAGTGGTGAGATATATTAGGCAGCACATGGACTGACAGCTTTTGAATTTTTTGTGATATAAACCGAAAAAAATTGCAATTGTAAAGATCTGAACTTTGACAAGGACAAAATTGTGATAACTAGATGACTAGATAAAATAATACCCAAAAGAGAAGGCCTTGGGGAGTTTTCCAATTATACAGTGGTAACTACCAAAGGGGTCCCAGGAAAACAAGGTTTATCAATTTACGTGGAAAGTTAAGTCTGGCCCAATCCCACAAATTGCTGAAAAAGCTAACACTGGCAATGATAGAAAGGTATGAGAACACACAATGCATTACAGCTTGCTGTGCACATGGCTGCGTAGCTGCAGACCAGTCAGAATGCTCATGTTGATCCGCGTTTAGCATCAAAAGTGCTTGCAATTAGATGGTCATGAAGCAATGTAAGAAAGTGGTCTCGCGTGATGAATTACATTTTCTTTTACATCATATGGATGGCTGGGTGTATGTACTTCACTTAGAGATTTGGGGACAAGGCAAGCCAGCAAAGGTAGTGTGATGTGTATTAAATGTTCTGCTGGGAAACTTTGGGTCTTCTCATTCATCTCTTTAGTAATGCTAAGGTGGGTGGTACATGTTGCTTAGACATATACCACCTATATAAACATTACTGAAGTCTCAGTATACCCTTTCATGGCAGCGGTATTCCCTAATGGCAGTCCCCTCTTCAAGCAGGATAATTTGTCCTGCCATACTGCAAAAATTGTTCAGGAATTGTTTGAGGAAAATTTCAAAGAGTTCGAGGTGTTGCCTTGGCCTCCAAATTCTTCACACCTCTAGCCAATTGAGCATCTATGGGACATCATAAAAAGACAAATGCAATCCATAGAGCCACACTACACAATCTACAGGACTTAAAGGATCTGCTGTTGATGTAAGGGTGATATGGAGTGTTTTCCCTCCAAAGATGTTTGGATCAACTATAACCTATTTTCTTGTATTTTGACCTGTTGTCTGTCTTCCCTGTTTGTCACAGGTTTCAGTCAAGAGTTATAGGGGTTTCCTGGGAGTAACATATCCATAGCATATCTTCAGGTCATCAAAAGTTGATTGATAGGGGTCTGCCATTCTGACGATCAGTTGATTGAAGTCATAGCAATGCTCAGGTGAGCACTGCTGTCACTACAGTTCATAGCCCCTTAAAACAAGTCTGTTACAATCACTCAGGTACTGAATAGGTGGGCAATGTGAAGGCAAATGCAAATGTACCTCTGTTTCACCTTAAATTGTTAATGTGCCTCAACAATTTTTTTATGCATGTTACATGCTTATCAGTTGCAAGTTGCCTAATAGGCAAACCATTTCCTCTGACTGGTCAGGGTCTCCATTCATTTCTCACTGGAGTGCTTGTGCTCTGTCGGACATTTTCAACTCTTCCCGGCAGCTGAAGACGACTCAATATTGCACTATATGGGCCGTCTTTAGTTACCAGAAGGAACCAAAAACGGTCAACAAGTGCTTCAGATTGCAGGTTCTCTTTAAATACACACTCAAGATTACCTAAGCAGGTTTGACACTTCCTGCTACTCCACATATCAAAGAAACCAAGGTGATACATACCTGGCTTTTGTAGCCATACCTCCATGCCCATTTATTTAATAGATGTAAGAGGAATGGAGTGGCCTTTATTACAAATAAGAAGACCTCAAAGGTAGTAGAAAGTTTTAGAAAATCAGTGACCTTATCATAGCCATATAGATATGTGGTAAGCAAGTGAACATCTCAGTCTTACAGGTCTGCCCCAACGATGGATGCCGATGAGGAAACCATTGAAGGTTTTTATGCCAAAGCCTAGAAAACTCTAAACAAAGTGCCAAAGGGGTACATCATTTATATTATGGGCGACTTCAATTCCAAAGGTGGTAGCCAGTCAGAAGCAGTCATCACAGGAAGATTCGGGCTTGGTGAAATAAATTAAGCCGGTAATCTCCTAGTACAGTTCTGCCAATAAAATCAGCCCAGGATAACAAACACATGGTTTAGGCAACCTAAACACTGACTGTACATGTGGACATCTCCCAATGGCCTCCATTGAAATCAGATTGATTACATCCTGCGTAATCAATCATTGAAATAAAAACCTTACCTGGTGCCAACTGCGGCTCAGGTCATGAAGTCCTTGCAGCTAAGGTTAAGATTAAATTCTGTAGCATTAACAAAGGCACTCTATTGAGAAAATTCAACACCTCTAAAATCCTCCTTTCATACAGTATTGTGGTGAAAAACAAATTAGAATGGCTTAACACATCAGAAAAGCATCCAAAGGAATTATAGTACGAAATAGAGTCCATGGTTTTTGAAACAGCCAGTAAGCATCTCACCTATAAGAAACAGAAAAATTATGCTATTGATTGTCCAAGTAAACCCTCAGAATAGTCGATAAAAAATAGCAACAAAGGTGGCCATCAACAAACACGAAGTTTGACAACTAAATGCCGATTTTCAGCGAGCAGCAAGGAAAGACAAGGAAATGGACTGGAATGAGCATTGCTAACAACTCAAAGCAGAAACCATGAAAGACCATATCTGAGGCTTATTCTCATAGGTCAAAATAGACCAAAAACCTTTCATGGCACACAATGACACAATCAAAGTCAAAAATGGGAAGGAACTGAATGACCAACAGAGTATCAAGTGTAGGTGAAGGGAATATGCAGTGCAACTATATGCCTGCAAAAACAAACCTGGACTATTGCGTGAGATGGAGCCAGTGGACTTGTAGCCCCCCATTATGAAATCATAAGTCATTATGGCAATGAAACAACTAGCCAAAAATAAAGTACCAGGCATAGATAACATACCAGTAGAGCTATTGTTGCCAGTACCAGTGAAAACCATCATGGTGCTGTGCCAAGCAGTATGGGCATCCACACAATGGCCACAGGACTACAAAAGATCTGTCTTCATCCCTCTGCCAAAGAAAGACAAATCTTGAAATTACTCCAACTACCGAACAATTGTCATAATTCCGCAAGCAAGCACCTTCTCAAAATCATACAGGAAAGACTGAGATCAGTTGTCAAAATGTCACTTCCTGATGCACAGGCAGAATTCCAGCAAGGACATGGCACCGGCAACCATATTGCAAACCTGTGATGGACCATGGAAAAAGCTTAAAAATATCAAAAGAATATCTACATGTGCTTCATTGACTACATCAAGGCCTTTGACTGCATCAACCATGACAAGCTATGGCATGCCCTACAAGAGCTGGGCATATCAGCACATCTAGTCAAGCTAATAAAATCACTTTATACCAATCAAGTAGCCACTATGAGAACACAGTATTGGGACACATACTGGCTTGGGATTGACAAAGGTGTCCAACTGGGCTCCATCCTCTCACCCTTCTTGTTTAACCTATATGCAGAAGTGATCATGCGGAAAATGGACCTAGACAAATTGGAAACCAGGGTAAAAATAGGTGACAGAATCAGAATAGCAACTAAACACAGGATAGTGCAAACCACCATTTTTCCCATAGCCATGTATGAATGTGAACGCTGGATTGTGAAAAAGGCTGATGGAAGGATGATTGGTGCACTTGAGCTGTGGTGCTGGTGAAAGCTGCTGTGTATGCCCTGGACGGCAAGAGTAACAAACAGAGAAGTCCTGAATCGTATAAGACCCAATGTATCACTGGAGGCCAAGATGACTGGACTCAGGCTCACGTATTTTGGCCATGTCATGCGAGCAGAGTCGTTAGAAACATCTACCGTATATACCGGCGTATAAGACGACTTTTGAACCCCAAAAAATCTGCTCTGAAGTCGGGGGTCGTCTTATGCGCCGGTAATACAAAAAAAAGAAAGTGTCAAAAAAAAAAATCATTACTCACCTCACTGGGCGTTCTGCGGCGCTACTGCAGGCTGTTGCTCCCTCCTGGTTCCAGGCAGAGCATTGCTTTCTGAACACGGGGCTTGAAATCCCCGCCTCCAGAAAGCTAATACTGTGATTAGCTAACACACGCCGTCAGCCAATCACAGCCATTCAATGACATCATTGAATGGCTGTGATTGGCTGAAGCCACGTGTGTTTTAGCCAATCACAGCTTTCAATGATGTCATTGAATGGCTGTGATTGGCTGACGGCGTGTGTTAGCTAATCACAGTATTAGCTTTCTGGAGGAGGGGATTTCAAGCCCCGCATTCAGAAAGCAATGCTCTGCCGGGGACCAGGAGGGAGCGACATCCTGCAGCAGCGCCGCAGAACGCTGGGGGAGGTGAGCAATGATTTTTTTTTTTGCTCCGCTGTATTCCCGGCATATAAGGTGACAGTGGGGGGGTCGTCTTATACGCCCCGTCGTCTTATACGCCGGAATATACGGTATAATGCTTGGACAGATTAGTAGCAAAGGAAGACCTGGTCGCGAAAGAACACGATGTCCGATACTGTCAGAGCTGATACTGCCATAGATATCAACCAACTCAAGGAAGCAGCACAAAACCGAAAAACATGGAGGGAACTTGCTTTAGGGTTGCTGAGGGAATGACTAAACAGATAACAACAACATATATATGCCGTATATATATATATATATATATATATATATATATATATATATATATATATATATATATATTTATATTTAGGGTTCAGTTTCTGAACAGCAACAAACAGTCAGGCAAACTTGATAGAATGATTGAACATACAAGCTGCAGTACTAAACCAAACACAGCTATTTTAGCACTCTGCACAGGATACAAATCATTATTGTTAATGCACAGAACATTACAAATGGTGTATAACCTCCTTCTATTATGGTTTAATTGCGGAATTGATGCTACTTCTGCAGTCGTATGCATACTACACACCGTTTCAGCCGTGCTATTTATAATGCTGCTGTAGCTTGAACGTTTTAAATAATTCAGAAAACACTAATTTTCTCTTTCATTTTCCAGGAAATCACAGTTGGCTGTAATTTCATTGAAGTTCCTCCATGCCCTCATACAGAACCCAGAATTATAACATGGCAATTATAAACTACATAGGACAGTGATGTGTTTACTACAGATGAGCCAACATTTTTAAATTGTAAACCTCAATTATTCTTCAAAATTGTGAATCTTGTTGTAAATGTTGAACCTAGTGAATTGATTTTACCATTTTTAATATTTCCTATGGCAGTCAATTACAGGATGTGCCAGTTTAGAGAAGTTTTTACTGCTGGGAAACAAGCTGATATTATCTCATATTATTTATCTTAGAAACAACCTAAGAAAAGCAAAAAGTTCTTTTTTTTAGCCAAAATCAAGGCATGCACCCAACCCTGAAATCTTTCCTGGCGTATCCACGGCCTCAGCACCTGTTCGTCTAGCACCTGGGGGATGTATAGCAAAATGATTCTCTTCTATTCTAATCTTACTGGAAACAAAATTGGTTGATTTGACTACAAAACTGTTCATAACAATTCAGACCACAGCAAAATTAATGAAATATTCTGGGATTATTTCTCTATTGCTTTAGACTTAATTAAAATGTACTTAACTTTTCCAACAATCTATGCTCATCTAATAGCCTGTGTGGGTCTCATCAATCTTATAATATAATTTCATACATTGTTTTATTTTACGCTGTAAATTAAGGCTAAAGTGCAGCCCCTCTGCAATCCACTGCTTGTTGTTAGCCATTCAGCTTCCCTAGCAACTAGGACTGTAGGATATCTTTTTGGCTGTGGAGGAGGGACAACATTCAGATGTCAAAAATAGTAAACCATTCCAGCTCACTGGTAATACAGTCATAGACTTTTTCCCTAGAAACTGTGCCACATCTATTTTTTTGCTGTTTCTAGTATTACACATCACCAATATTCAAGTGATTGGCACTAAACTGCAATATTAGATATTGCTAGTAGATAAGACTTAGGCCTTAGTCAGACGGGCGTTTTTTGCCGCGATTTGCGGATCGCATGACGGATGCGCATCCGCAAATCGCGTGACCGGTGCGCGCAAGTCGCCCGCAAATCGCCCGAAAATCTGCTCCTAGCCGCGTTTCATTAGAAACGGGCCGGAGCTGTCCAGCGCATTGCATTCAATGGAGACGGCAATACAGCCGTCTCCATTGAAAGCAATGCGCTGCGGGCGAGCCCGGGATGAATTGTCGGTAAGGGCTTAAATATATAAGCCCTTACCTGCAATCCATCCTAAAATGTGTTAAAATAAAAAAAAATTGCATTCTCACCTTCTGCCTGCAGCTCCGGGCAGCCGTCCTGCAGTGGGTGTGAAGGGGGTGTGAGTCAGACCTGCCCCCTGATAGGCTCAGCGCTGAGCCAATCAGAGGCATGCCTCACTCACACCCATTCATGAATTCATGAATGGATGTGAGTCAGACCTGCCCCTGATTGGCTCAGCGCTGAGAGGCAGCAGTCACTCACCCATTCATGAATTCATGAATGGGTGTGTGAGTGAAACCGGCCTCTGATTGGTCAGGCTGTGACCAATCAGAGCAGATCATTCAGCAGGCGGGGATTTTAAAGCCCCGCCGGCTGAATAGTGCCGAGAAGCAGTTCAGGAGAACTGACAGCGGCCGCGGCTGGACTCCGGCTGCAGCGGAAAGGTGAGTATACAATTTTTTTTAATTTTAACACATTTTAGCATGAATTGCAGGGAAGGGTTTATATATTTAACCCCTTCCCGACAATTAACCCCGCGCACGCTGGCAGCCCATTGCTTTCAATGGAGCGGCTGTATTGCCGCTCCATTGAATTCAATGGGCAAACATCGTTCTTCTCTGCCACAGCTGTTACAGCTGTGGCAGAGAAGAATGATTTGTCTTCTATATGTTCTCAATGGGGTCGGCGCTGCTGCCGCCGGCCCCATTGAGCGCATATACAGAAGCGAACAGGAATCGCAGATCGCAGATAGGTGCTATAATATCGATTTTGTTCTATAATTTTTCGGACGAGCGCATAAAAAGCGCTCATGTGTCCGATACCATTGCGAAGCAATGGTTTTAAAAAATCGCCGGACGCATGCGCATGCGCAAATCGCGGCAAAAAACGCCCGTCTGACTAAGCCCTAACACTGTTTCTAGGAAAAAGAAAACAAAAAAAAGACTATTTTCATTCTTTACCAGCCCATTTTATATGCGTGTCAAGGATAGCTCCATTATGGAGAATGAAGTCAGATGTTGATATCATGATACATTGAGATCTGCCCAGGATAATGAATATGCCGGGGTTTCCCAGTGCAATCGAGTAACAGTATAAGTGATGCAATGGGAAAGTGGCTAGAGTCTAAAGCAAAACTGAGATAATCTCAGAATATTTCTTTAAAAAGGGAACCTGTCATCCCCTTTGAGCACCATCAACTATGTTATGGGGCTCAAAGTTGAGGAAACAGGGAGTCTGGGAAGCTGTGTTTCATACTCACCAGGTGCCTCGATCCAGTGCTGGCATTCACACACAGCTCAACTCTTTTTATCCAGCTCTGAGCACACGTCCCCATTCATTTCTATGGGAGAATACATGCGCACGAATGGGGTACCTTCTAAGAAGGAAACAAGGCTCCCTGAGCTTCCCATGTCCTCACCTTTAGGTCCCATAACGTAGTTTATGGCACTCAAAGGTGATAACAGGTTTCTTTTAAATTTGGTCTGCCATTTCTTATTTAGCATTTTATTTGAACCAGCCAATTAAGTTTCAGGTAAAGTTAGAACTGAAGAGAACCATTTTGCGGTACAGCTTTAAAGGAAATCTGTCAGCAGTATAGCTAATGCAAAACAGTCAATAAGGCTATGTAGGGGTAGAGGTAAATTTAAAAAAGCGCAGCTGCTCCAGAAGGAAAGAGAGATAAAGCGCCGCAGGGCTTTGGGATTTCCCCATAGCAGGGAGAGAGTGGGCTATTAGGGATTAACCCATAACCCCGCTCTCTCTCCCTGCTCCGGGGATCCCCGAGGGATATCCCCATAGTGCACAGAGAGGGGGTGGGGCAAGAGGTCCCTCTAGCCCCCCACTTTGAGCAAAGCCCTCTTACCCTGCTCCCTCTCTCTCCTCGCTATGGGGAAATCCCTTGAGGAACCCAATGCTAGGGAGACAGGTGGAGGGAGTCCCCTGCTACCTCCCGCTGCTGGGACATTTAAAACTTGCTGACCAGAAGCACATTTTAAATGTCCTGTGGTAAACTCCTGTTAGTCCCCCACATAGCCTTATTAACTGTTTTGCATTAGCTGTGCTGCTGACAGATTTCCTTTAAAGATGTAGCGCAAAATGGTTCTCTTCAGTTCTAACTTTACTGGAAACTTAATTGGCTGGTTCAAATAAAAGGGAATACCCATAGACATTGACTAAACCTTCAGGGCTTCCCCTCATCCCTGCAGGGACTAACAGGGGCTTACAGCTGGACATTTAAAATGTGTTTCTGGGTATAGCTGCACCACTGCTGTTTGGCAGAAATCCTAATGACTTCTAATCTACTTTTCCAAGCGTCGGACAGAGCTAAACTCCAGCTCCCATAGGAGTCTATAGAGACTCCTGTGCATGACGCACCAAAGATAGGTCAGGTCATATCTTTTCACACAGCATGGACCTTAGATGCTTGCATTGCAGTCATGCATGCCCTAATTTTTTGCATGTCCAAAATTCCTTCATCTGAATGTTTCTATAGTAAAACCATTGGTTTTATTAGACACGATTATTTCATGCCCCTATTCTGCACAAAAATGAGTCCCAGGTGAATGAGGCCTCAGCCAGCATTTTAAAATCCCCAGCAGTCAAAAAAATTACTTTTTTCCCACCCAAATGTTGCCAACTCAAGTGTTCTGGAGGTAGGCCAACTCCATGAAATGTTCTCTTCTATGCCCATTGAGCTTTTCCACATCTGTGATTGACAGCTGTAGTGTTCAACCAGGATAGCATTACAGCTGTCAATCAGAACTGTGGAGCGGCAAAATGGGCAGAGAGGAGAGCACTTCAGAACACTTGTGGTGGTGATGGTGACACTTACGTGGATCAACGTTCTTTTTCTGACTGCTGGGCTTTCATAAAATACTGGCTAAAGGTATATTTACACTTCTCCTCTTGCCCTTACATAGCACTGCCTTCAGTTTTCCATCTACAAGGCTGCTGATACAGTCCCTTTAAAACCTGCAGCCAGACCTTAATGATGTGCATCTAGCACAAAATTATTCATCAACCAAGGTCAGCCCACAAGGCCCTAAAGTAATATATGCTCTTATTGCAATAAAGTTACATTGCATCACATTGGTGATTGCCTTACAACCTTTCTAGTTTGATAGAGCATTGGAATGGGAGTATGGTTTCTTACACCTCCAATTAACAGCCATCAGTATAGGATCCTGGGTGGAACGACAGTGCCAGACCCTTCACCTTGCTAAATCAAATAAAAAAAGCAAAAGTACAGAAGCTTCAGAAACTTACATGTTGAGGAAAGTCAGCTTTCAACTCAGTAACAGATTTGCACCAATAAGCAGAAGTCTTCTCACTGATAAGTTCAATATTTAAAAAGGATCCTTGTCCGGGGCCGTAGAGGTGGCCAGAGGTGGTTCCACGTATAATTCTTGGCGAAACATTTGTCACTATGTCCTGCAAAAACAAGATTACGTGAATGGTAATTTATAAATTTACATAGTACAGAATATAAATACAGCGGTACAGGAGATGTTCTCCACTGTGTGCCGTGCCGTTTGCTAGTTGACATATGACCTCTATGAGGATATAATGAGTTTTACTCCTGGGCCGTAGAAGTGTATTCACAAGCTTCATAGATCAGTTAGACATCATCGCTATCATTCATGTTGCATGGCAAGCCCGATGGTATCCTCAAGGGAATATCAGTCAAAGGTGATTTGACTACTAATGAAGTTCAGCATTGTTAAGCTATGACTTGTCAATATTAATATAACACATAATTGTAGACAACTACTCAAGACTGAAGGGGTGGTCGTCTCAAAAAAGATGGCCAGCTTTCAAAGAACAGTATGTGATGGAATTGAAAATCTATCCCAGTTAATCCAGTCTAAATAATTGGGTGGTCTTTTGTTTGCAGTTGTCTTTTGAAGTGGTTTCACTGTATCTACGTTATGTTAGAATGTTCTAGAAGGAACAGTATAAAACTACTTACTCAATATTTTCTTCCTATTTTCTTCCTTTCTTCCTGCAGGTTTTTTATTATATGAAATTCAGTACATAGAAGAGTGAGATCTTCCTGAGTAATTGATGGTAAAGTTTCTCCCCAGCAATGTGGCCATCTTAGTTTGTCTGGAACTGGAGGGTTGTTTTAACCCATTAAGGACGAGGTCCTTTTTTTTTCTTTTTTTTTCTTCTCCACCTTTCAGAACTCTTTTATTTACCCATCAGCATAGATGTCTGAAGGATTGATTTTTTGCTGGAAGTGTTGTATTTTTCAATTGTACTACAACTAGAGATGAGCGAGCATACTCGTCCGAGCTTGATGCTCGTTCGAGCATTAGGGTGCTCGAGATGCTCGTTACTCGAGGCGAGCATCACACGGTACTCGTCTCGATTAAACGAGCACTGACCATTGAATTCAATGGAGCCGGCAATACAGCCGGCTCCATTGAAAGCAATGGGCTGCCGGCGAGCGCGGGATGAATTTTCGGGAAGGGCTTAAAAATTTAAGCCCTTCCCTGAAATTCATCCAGAAATGTGTAAAAAGTAAAAATAAAATATATACTCACCTTGTCCCAGCAGACGGAGTTCTCAGCTCTCATTCAGCTGAGAGCTACCCCTGATTGGTCCCTGCGTTGAGCCAATCAGAGGCAGCACTCACTCACCCATTCATGAATTCATGATTGGTGAGGCTGTGACCAATCAGAGGCAGCTCATTCAGCAGGCGGGGATTTTAAATCCCCACCTGCTGAATACTACAGAAAGCAGTTCAGGAGAACTGCCGGCCAGACGCGGCTGAACTCCGGCTGCAGCGGAAAGGTGAGTATACATTTTTTTTTTATTTTTACACATTTTAGGATGATTTTCAGGTAAGGGCTTATATTTTCAAGCCCTTCCCGAAAATTTATCCCGCGCTCGCCGGCAGCCCCTTTGCTTTCAATGGAGCCAGCTGTATTGCCGGCTCCATTGAATTCAATGGGCTAACATCGTTCTTCTCTGCCACAGCTGTTACAGCTGTGGCAGAGGAAAACGATCTTTATGCTGACAGTGCGGGGGGGGGGGGGGGGGTCTCACTCTTGCCACTATTGTGGCTTAATAGTGAGACCTCGGAGCCCGAAATGCAGCCCTGCATGTTGCTCCTCGCCTGCCCTATCCATTTCTGTGTTTTTTACATGACTTTGGTGATTTGCTAAGATTTTCACAAATGAAAACCTTAGCAGAGCACCAGTCATATATAAAAATGCTCGAGTCGCCCATTGACTTCAATGGGGTTCGTTACTTGAAACGAACTCTCGAGCATGACTGAAAGTTTGACTCGAGTAACGAGCACTCGAGCATTTTGCTGCTTGCTCATCTCTAACTATAACCTAAATTCTGCTGTCTTTTGGGGATCTCATTTCTATAGTATACATACTGCAGCAAAAATGACATGATAACTTTATTCTATGGGTGAGTACAATTATTACAATACAAAACTGACTTTCTTTTTCTGTACTACTTTTTTTTTACCAAAGATATTTTATTTTTTTTATTATTTTCTGCTGACATCTTCAGTCAGTCATAATCTTTTTTTTTTTTTTCCTTGTGCGAGGGCTCTTTTTTTGAGAGGCATCCTGTTGTTTCCATTGGTTCCCTTTTTGGAGTTTATATGACATTTTGATAGCTTTTTATTATATTTTTTTCTTAAAAATGGCGTGGCCAAAGAGGTGAAATTCTGGTGTGCTTTTTCTGACGGTATTCACTGTGCAAGGTTAATAATGTGTTATTTTGATAGATCAGACTTCTATGGATACAGAGATACCAAATATGTTTTTGGATTTCCTTATTTAGATCTTTTTAGTATAAGTATGGCAGAAGGGGGGGGGGGTGTAAATATTTATTATCTTTTTCTTTTTAATAATTAATAAAGCTTTTTTAAATTAGTTTTTACATTTTTTTGCCCCCATAGGAAAAATGATTTGATCACTCCTGCAACTTTATGTAATACCGTAGTATTACATGATACCGCAATCTGGCAGGCAGTCTATCACGCCACGTGACTTGATAGTTAATCTGCCATGGCAGCCATAGGGTCCTACAGAAGGTCCCCAGCTGAAAACAGCACCCTACAATCTCAGAATTGATACTGGCATTTAAAGGGTTAACAGCTCCGATTAGTGGCACTGCTGATCTTAGCTGTTACAGCATGTGTCAGCAGTAAGAAATAGCTGACACCCACATTGTATGGAGTGGGATCGACCCCCGATCCCCCTCCATATAAATCCTAAAGATCCATAACGTAAATGTACGCCCTGTAGCGTTAAAGGGCTAAATAATTTCTGTATTAGTATTATATAAGTAAAAGCGGGTATGTTTATCATACTGATGTTGTGTGTTCTGGGATAAGTGTAAGAGCACTAAAGAAATTGCTCTGCAGTGAATGAATGTGCAAATGTAAACATATTACATGTATTATTAAGGGTAGAAGATGAAGAGCGAACTTTTCAAAAGTTTTGTTTGGCCAACTTAAGGAATTTGGGCAAAAAGTTCAAGTTTGGTTTTAATTACTTTGAACCGAAGCTTAACTTTACCAATCCCCTTAAAACTGATGTACAAGAGCCCTAAAAGTGATGAGGCCAAGGAAGGGAAAGAGGAGGAAGAAAAGGATGAGGGAAAGAAGGAGGAAGAGGAGGAAGAGGAAGGAGGAACAAGGGGTAGGAAGAGAAAGAGAAGCAGGAAGAGGAAGGGGAGGGGGAAGAGGAAGAGTAGGAGGTGGAGAATTCACTAATTTGGAAAAACAAATAGGAAAGACTCAAGGTCCAGCAGGGTCCCACTGTAAGCAATATCAAAGCCAAAATATTTGCCAAAAGCTACAATCCTGAGTGGATCCCCTTAAATGTAAACTTTTATTAATGACATAAAATTTCACCTCAAAAAGATATAAAAGGAACAGCTATGCTGTAGCAGCAGAAAAAAATAATATACAGACTAATAGAGTCTGAACATATAAACTACCTGCCTCGCTAAAAAACATTAGGTGTATATACACTTTATTAGGAACGGTGGAGCTAGCGCTCCCTCCACCGTCTCCAACACAATGGCTTATGCACACTGAGTTACTATGAGTTTTCTGCGACTACAGCATATCTGTTCACTCAGCACTAGATACAAACTTAATTTCCAGATCAAAAATGTTTTCAATATATCTTCTAAAAATGTGTTTAAATGCTGTTCAAATAGTCATGTTCACAAAACATAAAATACAAACAAGTGCAACCTAGGAGGATTTTCTGCCCATTCTTAGACAACCTTTTTCTAAGGAAGTCACCTCAGCAAATAGGCTAGCCGTTTGGCATTGGCCTGACTACTAAAAACCGTAGTGATCAGCTATTATATAGAAGGGAAGCTACAGCTGGATGCACACTTCCATTACAGGAATGACTGGGTCATCATGTAATGCATGGATGGGCCAAGTGTGCCCATCTGGTTCTCTCTAAAAGAAGAGTTTCTGAGTGCAGCATATACATAGATCTACTAAGACATAGGGATAGGAGTTGACATCTTGAAAGCATCCCTCTAAGGGCTTGTTCATATCGGTGCTAGGGATTTCCATTTCTCTGCTCCATTTGGGGAGCAGGAAAATGTCAACCCTTGGTGGAGCAGCAACAAACAATCCCAACTGACTATAATTGGGTCCATTCAGTTCCCGTCTGGCCATGCAACATTTTGCCGGATTTCACAGGATGAAATAGCGCTGCAGGCTACACTATTTTGTTCTTTTTTTTTTGTGGAAATCAGCAATAGAGGTTCGAAATGGAACCTTCAACACCCTAAAATCACCTTTTGATAAACCAATGGGACTACTAATGGTAGTTACAACTTTTAATGGTGTAGATCACTTTTATTCAGTCTGTGGCTCTACTGCTGTTGCACGGATTTAATTCCCAGCATGCAATATTATCTGCATATGTAGGGTACCACTGGTCTAGAATTTAACACATAAGGGGGCTGTTTTCTTGTGTTTTCTAGTATGACATATAATTGTCTTGAATCTTCACATCAATTTTGACACTTTGCCTTTTCACTAAAAAGTACTAGTACAACAGCTCATTACTAGGAACAATCATAATGATCAAAATAAAACACCACTGAAGCTAAAGTTACAGACAAATAGCGTTGAAGACAAAGCCCCCATGACTTTCCAGAATTCCAAATCGGCAGCATAACAAATTAAGGTCATTTAATCAAAGATTATTAAAATTCTATATAAAAACTTTACTCCCCTGGCCATAGAGTTTAAGAGATTCCTGATGATATAACATGAACCCCATTAGCACACAGCAATTAAGGTCAATTTACATATTTTAATTAAGAGCCACCCCATATAAAACAATTACGGTAATAAGCATACTAACTGGATTTCATAACATTTGGACATTTCTTTTCCCACTAGATAGACAGGAAGCCTTAATTTGCATTAATTAGCTCTGATCTGCATATGTTTGATAAGGCATACCCTTGCCACATAATATTATTTATTCCTGAATCTGCCAAATGTCACTATTGCTGAGGATGGGAAGATGCTTTCTTCACATGAGCTATAAATCTTTGTCTACTTTTACATTTCCAAAATATTTGATTGCAATATAAGTGGGGTTTTATATAGCAGAAGACATGAGAGATCAAATTATCAGTTAGGATTCTGGAAAGCTTTATCCTCAAATACCTAAGCAAATTAATAAAAGCCATTGTCTAATCAGTGTCTATTCTGCCCCTACTGTACCATACATTATCAGTGACTGTAACAGATTTAAGCCTGTTTGTACAGGACCATTAGGCCGGGTTCACACGGGCTGGAACTTCCATGCGGCAATTCCGCCTGAGGCTCCTAATGCCGGTATTAGCCAGCAAAGTGGACGAGATTTTGCAAAAATCTCATCCACACGCTGCGGCCAAGCCGCATGAAAAGTGAAGTGTGGCACAGAATTCAATTACGCAGCATGTCTATTTTTTTCTCTTTTTCGCAATGGCCTCTCTCCTCTCTATGGGGAGAGAAAGCCACAGCGAAATACTGACATGGAAACTGCTCCAAAACCCGCAGATTTTAAAGGCACGCTTCTTCCAGCGGAATTCTCACGTTTTTTCCGGTGCGGCCATTTAATGAGAATTCCACTGAAAGTCCGTCCTGTGTGACCCCGGCCTTACCAATCAGTGATGGCTGGAGTGCTCATGCCCCAGCAATTGTAACACTTTTGCTTGTATGTATCAAAGTGCTAAACTATTCCTGATTTGTCATACAATTGGTTTGATTGTAGTTTATGAAGGTTAAGGAAACAGCTGAGGATACAGCCATAATGGGCCATAATTTTTCATCCCCATTTATCTACTCTTCTCCAGTACACTACCATTCTTGGAATGGGAGACTTGGGCCACAATTCTCCTGATACTTGGACATTCCAAAGGTGAAACATTAACTTATCTGACTCTAGGTGATATACCTGTACATTTCACAGCGATTTTAGGACTAGCAGTACCAGAAAATACAAAGTGGGCCACAAAAATGAGCCCAGCACCCACTCTTATGAAAGCTGTCCAAAAGAAAATCTGTGTTGCCCATAGCAACCAATCACAGTGCAGCTTTCATTGTACCTCAGCCGTATAAGAAATAGCAACCAATCACAGAACAGCTTTTATTTTACCATAGCAGTATAAGAAATGGCAACCAATCAAAGCGCAGCTTTTATTTTACCTTAGCAGTATATTTATGAAAGCTGTCCAAAAGAAAATGTGTGTTGCCCATAGCAACCAATCACAGCACAGCTTTCATTTTACCTCAGTAGTATAAGAAAGAGCAACCAATCACAGCACAGCTTTAATTTTACCTCAACAGTATAAGAAGTGACAGCTGAGCTCTAGCAACCAATCACAGCGCAGCTTTCATTTTACCTTAGCAGCATAAGAAATGAAAGCTGTGCTGTGATTGGTTACTATTGGCACCAAAACTTGCTGGGGACATTGGGGAGTGTTTGATTTTTAATTACGCCAGTATTCGTCGTCTGGTGCTGAAGAATGCTCCTGCAAAATTTCACACAAATCGGACCAGAACTGTGGATTTGTATATGACACAAACAAACAGGTTTTGCATTTTAGATATACGATCTATGACATATTCTATAGATTGCTATTATACAAGGGCCAATTATAAAAATACATTGTTAAAGGGGCTATCCCACAATCTGACAATTTCTGAAAAATCACTATAGACTAAAAACATGCTGCAATAGACAGATCTATGCCAAAATGAACTTACCATGAATCCCCATGGCACATATTAGACTTCTCTATATGTAACTTCGCACATATTAGACTTCTCTATATGTAACTTCGCACATATTAGACTTCTCTTTATGTAACTTCTCAGTGACTGCTTCTAAAACTGCATTTCCAGAAGCATTCAGGGTATGCTCTGAGCTCCAGTCACCTCTCACTATCATCTTCCCAGTTGTGATCAATTTGCCCCCAGTATCTTACCCCACAAAACAGGGTCCCCAATCCCCACAACATCATATCCATAGCCAGTTGCCAAGTCGTGAAATAGTAATCACTGCTTCACAAGATTCACATAACCAACCTCCTTTATGACATCCACAAACACTGTAGGCAAATTTATATTCCTGCACTATTCTTGCTTCTTACTGTATCTAAACTGTATAAAACTTTAGTCATTGCCATTGGAGCATCTAGGAGCTAGGTCTGGTGCTCTGATGCTGTTTTACATGTAAGGTCTTCGGTATGGTCACACGGGACCGGGGCTTTCCAAATTGGAAATGCCTCCTGACAGCTCCGGTGCTGTATGAGGGCCATGGCACTTTCAAACAGGTGATTGGCAGGGAATCTAGGAGTCAACCCCCTCACTAGTCTGAAATTGATGGCCTATCCCAAGGATAAGTCATTAGTATGTGAATCCCACAAAACCTCTTTAAAATCTTAGTCTGTGGCAAGTTTTTCTTTTGCTCTTAATCAACTAGCTTGCACTTAAATTACATAGGGAAAAATTTACTAAGGCACACTCTTCATGCATCCAGCGCATCCTCGCACATCTAACCTGGCGTACATTGCTGACATAATGTACATTAGTTTATGTGATAACTGTACATACATATGTTGGTCCAGGGTGTGCACGCCCTTTCTGACAAGCCCTGCCACTTTTTACAAAAGTGGTGAGGCCAGCGCAGAAAAAAAACCTAAGAATCCATAGCAGGCGTCTGTCTTCGGATTCCGCAGCAAATACCGCCCATAGCATGCAATGGCAAAGAGATTTTTCCTGCACACAAGTGGAAATCAATTGCGATTTTCCATTCGCAGCATGTTCTATTTTAGGTGGATTCCATGCGGACGACTTCCATTGAAGTCATTGGAAGCCGTCCAACCCACGGCCCTTCCGCAATCATCATTGCGGAAAGGTCACGGCATCTGTGTCATCGCCTAGTGACAGCGCGGAAAAATCTGTACTGCCATCTGCAGTACTGATTAAAAAGATTCTGGATAGGTACGTGGGGTCACCAGCTGAGCACAGGGTCGGATTCCACTGCGGGATCCCGCATGTGGAATCCGACCCATTTGTGTGCGGGTGGTCTTAGATTATTAACAAATAAGAGGAAATATGCCTGAAATCTAGAGATGAGTGAGCATACTCGCTAAGGACAATTGCTCGATCGAGCATTGTCCTTAGCGAGTATCTCCCCGCTCGGGAGAAAAGGTTCGGCTGCCGGAGCGGGTGACAGGTGAGTTGCGGCAGTCAGCAGGGGGGATCGGGGGTGAGAGAGGGAGAGAAAGATCTCCCCACCGTTCCTCCCCGCTCTCCCCCGCAGCTCCCTGCCCCCCGTCGTCCCCCGAATCTTTGCTCCCCAGCGGGCAGGTACTCGCTAAGGGCAATGCTCGATCGAGTAATTGCCCTTAGCAAGTATGCTCGCTCATCACTATTAAAATCCCATTTCAAATAAAACATAAAGGACCTGAAGACATGCTGTATAAATTAGTCTTTGTTCACATTACATAATAGAAGTAAATAGTATCACTTTTTAAACACATTTGTATCTTTTTTTTTCTCACTTACAGTAGTTTCAATTAACTTTGCCAATTTTCTGTCATGAACATTCACAACATGACACCAGTGTGCAATATTATCTGAATTACATAGAACTTTTAGGCATACATGAATCTCTGGCTCGCTTTGTAATAATGAAATCTAAGGGAAAAGCACGAACATCAAAAATAATGTAGGAGTGGGAGACATTGCAAGAGAGTGATGGAAGATTTCTAGTTGTCACAATTTAATTATTAGAAACACATATGAAAGGACATCACATATTGGACAATCATTTCAGACGCCCACAGACTTGTCAGAGGAATTGAATAAACTAATCTAAAAAAATACCGTCAACCAATGTGATGAAGCACAGTGCTGAAGCAAGAATCATTTGTATGTGATAAATAAACAGCTTAAGAGCTGGAAGATATTTGCAAGTGTTTAGTTTAATTTTTGGCTCACCTGGAACTAAACTATCTTTCTAAAAGTAACTAAATACTTTTCCCCTTTTTTGTGTCAAATGAATATTAAAAAATTGCTGTACCAACCTTAAAAGTCGCTAAGCCTACAGAAGATAGCTTGCCAAAGTAACATGCTACATAAAAACTGATAATATTTATACGTATATGTTCTATAGTTCTAGAAGATTTCAAAACTGGAGATATGTGATATAAGTTAAAGGCTATGGAAGGCTTTTGTGCATGAGAAATTAATACACGCATATCTTACTAAGTCCCTGCAGAAAAAAACGCACTTTAGTTTTTTTTGCATTGAGTTTTCCTTCTCGTGCATTTAGAAAGCCTCATACTTAGTTTACAGGCTCTCCTACATTCAGGTTTCTGGCCAGGGGGCATTTCCAGCACTGATAAGTTAGTTTCTCTCATGGAAGCCCACAGGCTCAGCACCTCCACTCAATAGTACACAACAATCTCTCCATCCTTGCTCTGAGTAGCTGTTGGTTCTGTTCCCTATTACTGCTGATACATGCAGGAAATTAGCCAGGAATGAATTATAGTCTTCTGTTTCATTCTCCTTTCAAGTGTTCAGTATTCCATAATAAATTATCCTTTTGATCTGATATTGTAATTACTTACTTATATCAATGTTACAAACACACATAGAAAGTTTCATTAGATTCTAAAAACTGCTTCTAGGTGCTTGATTTTTTTTGACAATGAGTTGTATATTTGATGGCAGATATGCCTTGTGTGCAATTCTAAATGCCCTTGCTTTAAGTCATAACTTATAAAACAGTTGTGGCGAACCTATGGCTCAATCTTTGGGCATATGTGCCGTTCGTTACTTGTACTATTAAAATAAGGTGATCAGACATCCCGATTTAGGCAGGACAGTCCTACTTTGTCCCTTGGGCCCCTAAGTGGGACAGCCTTTTGTCCCTCTGTCTGGATGTTTGTCCCGCTTTTGGGACGTCAGGTCACCATGATAGTCATTACTAGCTGGGGTGCTGTGGCAATGTTACAGGTGCACATACTGACAGAAGTATGTGCACCCAGGTTCTTGTTCCCCTAACCTCTCTTCCTTGGTTCTGCAGTATGTAAGTTGTTAAAACAGCCATGTTTTACAGAACTGCCATAAGCTACAATAAAGTTATAGCATAAAGTATCTCCAAAAGGAAAACGGAGCCGGTAGTTCTCTAAAAATGATATGCTTTTCTTTATTAAATAAACTATGCCATTACATATCCCACTTAAAAAGAAAAGGCTGGAGGACGCGTTTCAGCTCGTAGCGCCGAGCCTTGGTCACACAGGGGTCAGGAAACTTTCAGTCTTCCAATACATAATTCCCAGGTATGGCCTCAAAATGCACCATTACGACTTCGCTATCACTGTTACCGCACTACACATTTCTCCTCTGACATGAAAAATATATGTGAGCAGCCTGACAAAAATGTCTATGATCAGATTGTTGGGGGCTACACAAAATGGTATTGCAGGCTACATGTTGCCCGTGGGCCACAGGTTGTGCACCCCCGTGTTAGACTATTCCATGAGACAATTATATAATAATAATCTTTATTTATATAGTGCCAAACATATTCCGCAGCGCTTACAAAAACAGGGGGATACAGAAAGACAAAACACAAAAATTATGGTTGCATAGTAATCAATTGAAGGAAACAGTAGATGTGAGGGTCCCGCTCCAACGAGCTTACATACTACAAATAATGGGGTGATACTAAAGGTAAAGGGGCTGGAGATGTGCACAGTATGGCGAGGTGGAGAGTGTGGGATGCTATACACACAAACAATGGTCAGACATTAAGCCGTGTGGTGGGTGAATTGTTGTGACTGCAGGGGGCGGTTAATGGCTGCTAGCAGGGTTGCAGTCACTAGGACAGGGAGCACGTTATCAGGTGGAGTACAGAGGGGTTTGGTTTACGGCATATGCTATGACTCCCTAAAGAGGTGCGTTTTTAGATCACGCCTGAATTTTTATGAATCAGGGATTGCGCAGATAGTTTTGGGTAGCGCGTTCCAGAGGACTGGTGGTGCTCTGGAGAAGTCTTGGAGGCAGGAATGAGAGGTTCAAATTAAAGTGGCACTCAGTCTGATTTCGTTAGCAGAGCAGAGGGCCCGGGCTGGGTGGTGGATTGAGACGAGAGAGTCAATGTAGTGTGGCACAGTGCTATTTAGAGCTTTATGGGTGAAGGTAGTAAGTTTAAATTGAATTCTGTATTTGATGGGCAGCCAGTGCAGTGACTGCCACAGGGGAGAGGTGTCAGAGTAGTGGCTGGACAGGAAAATGAGCCTGTCTGCCGCATTCAGGATGAATTGAAGGGGTAGAGTTTGGAGCAGGGGAGGCTGATTAGCAGCGAGTTGCAATAGTCGAGGCGAGAGTGAATGAAGGCAACAGTGAGCGTTGTTAGCATGTCCACGGTGAGGAAAGGGCTGATTCTTGCGATGTTCTTGAGGTGCAGCTGACCTGTTCAGGCCCCAGATTGGATGGTGGGTAAAGGAGAGATCAAGGTTGAATATAACCCCAAGGCAGCAGGTGTGCTGTCTGGGAGTTATGGTGGTGCCACACACTGAGATAGAGATGTCAGGATGAGGTTGGTTAGTAGAGGGTGGAAACACCAGTAGGTCAGTTTTAGAGAGGTTTTGTTTTAGGTAAACAGAGGAAATAGTGTTAGAGACAGCAGACAGACAGTCGGTGATGTTTGGAGGAAAAGTGCAGAGATATCATAGGAAGAGGCGTATAACCGAGTTTTGTCAGCGTAGAGGTGCTATTGGAGGCCAAATCTCCTGATGGTTTGTCCAATAGGGGCTGTGTAGATGGAGAAAAGGAGGGGACCAAGGGCCGAGCCCTGGAGGACCCCAACAGCAAGAGGAAGAAGAGGGGAGGTAGAGCCAGCAAAGGAAACACTGAATGAGCAGTCAGATAGGTAGGAGAAGAACCAGGAGAGAGCAGTGTCCTTAAGACCAATAGCGCAAAGCATACTAAGGAGGAGTTTGTGGTCAACAGTGTCAAATGCTGCAGAGAGATCAAGAAGGATCAATAGAGAGTAGTCACCCCTCGATTTGGCTGTCAGGAGGTCATTTGCCACTTTTTGTAAGGGCGGTTTCTGTTGAGTGTTTAAGCTTTGTATATAAACATGCTTGCTCAACACTTTTCTTTTCTTGATTCAGACTATAGTGATGCCAAGTCCAGGATTTATATTTTGTTGTCTTTGTTGGATTTCTTTAATATCTGCCGGCTACTGTCTTGTATACACATACCATAACCATCATATTCTGCAGGCTATGTATGCATTATGCATAATGAGCATTAACCTTACATTTTATGTCTCATATAATAGCTAAAAATCTCTACTCAGTTCCCCTGTTTCTCTTCATTTACCAGGATTGACATGGTGCAGTTCTTACATTTTGTTTATCACTGCAAAATCAGGCAACATATGTCTGTTTTAATAGCTCCCTGTTAAACAACTGTCTTAAATGTTACGATAAATAGAGCAAAACACTTATATAAAATGTTTAAGTTGATGCTCTATTTCCACATTTAAATGTTGAACATATGCCGGCAATCTAAGCACTATTACAGGAGGATATAAACCTTAAATGAAAGAAATTACACCAATCCTTGTCAGAAATGACTTCCCTATACAAAGCATATAGTTTGGAGTTAACAAATTGACTAGCAATCTTTTCAGGCTTTCGTTAGCCAATTGAGATTAAATAGACGTTAAACAGTAAAATGTTTAAATTTCCTTTTTGCAAATCTATTTTTATTAAGTTTTATATCAAAAATGTAATAGACAGATAATTGGCATGCAGGCCAAATGAGCATCCAGCCATAGGATGTACAATAACACTAATGAGAATAATAGCATAGGCTGAATTATCAACATATATACCCATTAAACAACAGGTTATCTCAGTAGAAATCGCTAAAAACCATTGAAAATAGCTTATAACTAAAAACATGTTACAAGGGGAAATCCATGGGTGAGATGAGAAAGCGTCCTTAGCAAATCAATTGAAATACCTGTAAAGTAGCACAATAATGAAAATCATGGTAGCGCTGTTGGTCATGAGAAAAAGAGAACGGAGGGGAGGGGGGGGGGGGGTAAGAACTTTTAGCAGTTTAGCAGCAAGACTGTTTAGTGGACTGAAAAAGCAAAGGTGGAAGCCAAAGAAGAACAGTTTCAGGGGTTAGTGTGAAATTGGTGTTGCGGATTTGATTAATACCAGTGTTAACCTCAGTCCAGAAGATTTTAACGATTGGGCACGTAAATTATATATGTGAGGGGGTTCTCACTGCCGCTCCACATCTTCAACACACATGCAAATTGGATAATTTGGATTTTGTCAGCTGATAAGGGGAACTTATACCATCACATTAAAAACTTGCCGGAACATTCATGTACCCCGATACATCTAGGGAAGGCATGTGATTTGATATATAGGATATTCACTAAGAAAATCTCAAGACAAATACAGGGTTTAAATTGGCTAGAAAACTTTCTTCTACTACCTAAACCAACCTGAATGCATTATAGCTAAGATCTACAGAGGCCTTCTGCTCAACTACGCCCAACCTTAGTTAGATTTTTGGGACTGGAATCAGTGCTGCACCTGTCAATGGACTGTGCCTGGTATTGTAGCTAAGCTCCATTCAAGTAAATAAGGGGTGTGAATCCCAATTGTACTTGACACACTCTATGTATAGCAATTAGTGCCGTTTGTTTAAAAACAAAAGCTAGCCCGCTTTTAAAGTGTGGCCACTGTTTTTATATTGTTGAATTTAATTGACTCTGTATACTTACTAAAATCTATGATGGGTAATAAAATAATTTAATTAATTAATTAATTAATTAATTGATGTATCACTATATTATTTATATTATGTATCCTCAAGATGCTAACGACAAAGATAAATGTAACATATTTTTCGCTCTATAAGACACACTGGATGATAAGATGCATCTCCTGTTTTAGAGGAGGAAAATAGGGAAAAAATATTTTGAACACATCCAGGGACAGTGCAGGGAATAGTGTCAGGCGACGGAGCAGAAGGAGCAGCAGCAATTGTGTATGGCAAGAGGAAGGGAAGAAGCCGATTAGTGCAGGCGGGGAAGCAATAGCAGTTCCCACCGGCACTCACCACCAATCAGCGGTACGTATGGGCGGCAGTAGGAAGGAAAGAACTGCTAACTGATCGCACACTTGTTCACGCGATAGCAAGTTTGTTTATGCAACCGCAATTTAGTTAGCGTATTCACGATAGGGCAAACAAATGCCGATAGCGATGAATTTCGGCATGTTCACTTTATAAGATGCACTGATTTCCCCCCCACCACCACCACCTACTTTGAGGGGTAAGAAAAGTGCGGTATATAGATCCATATATCTATATCTCCATCTGTCGATGATCACTGTGAATAAACAGTGCTCATTAACCAGATCCTCAAAATATGATCACATACTGCATGTTACCACAAATATAAATTTCACTAATAATTTCATGGCAGACAGTGCATGTAAGAAGGGTAATTAGTATGAAATACATTTCCAGAATGTATGCTTAATTCCATTTTTGCTTAGTTAACCTGATAAGGACCATGCGCCATAAATATACAGCGCTTGGTTCCAGATGATAATAAATATATACAGTGCAGAATAAAGCACTTGCAATCAGTGACAGCTGAGGACCTGGAGGAGAAGAAATAAGCACTTTTTAAGCACTTCTGCCTTCTCTTTTGCAAGCTACACAGCAATAAATGAAAGCTATGATGAGAAAAAAGGAAGTGGAAGTGCGGTTTCCACCATTCAACCTGGCGATCACATGATTGCAGGGTACCCTCTAGCATGGCAGAGCTGCTGCCTCTTCGCAGTCCCAGACCCACTTTGCCAGTGACTATTGTCAATGTAGGGGAATTTTTTTTCCCATGTAACTGGGACCCCTGTGGAGGCTTCTTCTATGGATGCACCAATTAGAGTGAAAAAGTGTGAAATTAAAAACAAAAAAGGGGTGCGAATGTCCTCCAGAGGTCTTATTTGACATCAAGAAAGATAATAGATGTTAAAAAATTAGTTACAAAAATAAGTAAAAATTATTTTCAGCATAAAATAAAAATATATCTACAAAAAGAAAATAACCCACCGCCTGTGCTAACCTAAACCCCTGGCATATCCACCTTGTAATCTGAAACTGTACAAATTATAATTTGATCAAAACATCTGAAACAAAATGATGAACCCATTCCTGTACTTTATTTTAGCATAGATATGCTCATTATAAAACTAAAGACCAATAAATGTAAAAAAAAATGCTTTGTAAACATTACACCTAATAACACAAAAAAGCAAAAACAATTCAGTGAAGAAAGGTATAAAAAATAGCCCCCAATGTTACAAACAAATGCAGTAAAGATAATTTTGGTAGCCCAAGAAGAAGAAAAAGGGCCCTAAAATCACCACATGTAAAAAATCACTAAAAAGTGTCTATCCTTTAGGTCTGAAGCACCCTAGCGCTTATGGTGTTAAAGGGGTTGTGCCAAGAACACAACCCTTGTTCATATCTCCTATTAGGGCACATATATGTCATAAAGGAGGGTTCCCCATTTGCGACTTTCCATTATGACCCAGAATATAGAGACTCTCTGTAAGAGCGGCTCCTGTTTTGGTGGACTTTGAGTGGTCCTTGTATCATAGGACAGCCATTCATATCATGTAATATTACATTTCCCTTGAAGCAGCCACTGTAGGGAAAAAATAATGGTCACTTACAGCACCCCCAACAAAATTATCTGTTTGCCAGGAGTCTCAGAAGCAGGATTTGGGACATTCATCTGTTTGTTCCAGGCACTGCATGCCGAAGGGGCAGTTTGTTCCATGAATGCTTACATAACTGCCTAAAGACCCTTTTTCACATCACATAGAGAGATCCACTATACCAAACTCCCTTACAAATCAGAAGAAGGGTCAGATTGTAGAACACGGTAATGCTAGATATTGTTTCCTCTCCCTTGTGCCACAATACTCAGCACCTTTGATCTAAAAAGTCATACTGGAAAGCAGATGTCTCATAAGTGATATGAAAAGGGCCTTGCTCTGCAAGCTATGGTACTTGCCTGATTTGCTATATGAATGACCACCATTTTTAACATGTAGATATATCCACCATATCCAAGATATGCATGCCCACTTTTAAATTAGTTGCATATTTCGTTATCATTGCACTTGCTGAATATATCATCCATAAGATCTAAGAGGTAATGTGTGCATTGACCTATTAGAAAAATACCCTAGAGGCAAGTGATTGACACCAAATGGGGTTATCTTCTGCAAGACATTTGGGTCTCTCATGCATTGTTCATTTGCGTCCATAGCTGTAACTCAGATTTCTGACACAGATAGGAAAAGTAAGTAACAATGAGGTTAATTTAAAAATCATTACTTGTAAGTGTTCAGAGAGGGAGACTTGTGTGGGAGGGGGGCATTGATCAAAACTACTCCAGTGTATAAAAAAGTTGCCCAATAGAACCATTTTAGACATTGCTTTTCTTTTTGAAGTAGTAATGAAAAATGGAATTACATTGTTAGGTATAGTTATTTAAAATGGTTTTCCCATCAGGACAAATGCTCTCTCTTAAGGCATATGCACATCATAAAGTTGGGTCCTATGAGCCAGAGCAAGGAGCTAATGACAAACAGCTGCACCCACTCTGGCAGACTCAAGCCATATATGAACTATATGGTGGCCATTTATCTGATTGACCACCATGTAAGGGCTCAGTCACACGGGCACATCGGCACCCGTACACCGGCGCCGATGCGCCCGTGTGACTGACAGTTAGAAAACAGCCGTACCTGAAGACGGGCGTCTCTCTCCAGCGCTGATGAAAGAACACATGACCGGCAATGAAGCCGGTCACATGTTCCTCCTCCCGGCGCTGCAGAGAGACGTCCGTCTTCAGGTACGTCCGTCTGCTGGCTGCAGTAACACAGGCGCCGATGCGCCCGTGTGACTGAGCCCTTATACAGTATTTGCTCTGTAGCAACTACTACAGTAGAAATGAGCAGCCGCCTGGAAAATCGGGTCCGGACCACAGCAATTAGCTTATTGCTGTGGCGGGTCTCATATTAGAAGGGTTGTCTTTGATTAGACAACCCTTTTAATACTCTTCTTTCTTGAGTAAGTTAGGGCTCAGTCACATGGTCGCATCGGCGCCCGTGTTACTGCAGCCAGCAGACGGCCGTACCTGAAGACGGCCGTCTCTCTGCAGCGTCGGGAGGAAGAACATGTGACTGGCTTCATTGCCGGTCATGTGTTCTTTCATCAGAGCTGGAGAGCGATGTCCGTCTTCAGGTACGGCCGTCTTCTAACTGTCAGTCACACGGGCGCATCGGCGCCGGTGTACGGGTGCCGATGCGCCCCTGTGACTGAGCCCTTAGAAAGAACAATGCCATTATATGGTCAGAATGGGATGGATTCTATTTTATGTTAAAACACCACAATTTTTTATATAACAAAGAAGCTTTTCAACCTAAAATACAGACATTAAACATAAACCAATATAAACTGTCTATAGGGCGCACACACTGCTTTACTGTACTATTTTTGTGTAATAACAACATTTGGTCAACTCAAGTGGTTTATTGATTAAGAAACATTTGCTCTCATATTAAAGGATTACATACATGCTAAAATAAATTCTGTAAAGATAACCAATTCAGCACTCTGGTTGTTCATGCGCTATCCAATCATTTCTCCATTACGCCAACTTAATATATATTGATCATGTATCATAAAACCACTTAAATCTAAACAGCACTGGTTAGAAAAGAAGAACAAAAACTATTGTGTGCCATGATTTATTTTCTTAATTTCCTATTTAGGCTCATTAGACCTTTATGAATGTTGGGTTATGATAGATTAACCATGGTCCTGCATATAATTAGTTTATTATGGTCATTTGTGATTGATGGCAGATAATATGATACACTGACAATCAGAATTGTTGTCTAATGTTTGAAATGCCATGTATATATGCATTTTAATAAGTATGAAAAATAGAAAATAAAAGAACTGTTTAGCAAAAATAAAGGTAAGAAATTTATGAAACATACACAGCAATTTTTTAGAACTTTTTCAGCAGAAATTAGCTCTAGGAGTCAGGTTCTCTTGTGATACGTTTCACAGGAATGTATTTCACATAAGAGAAGCGAAAACAATATTTATTGAATAATTCTAGGTAAAAGTATACAACTAAAATTAGGTTAACTGACAACTGGTTTTTATTTGTCGTACCTATATTATAAAAAACAAAAGGCAAACAATAACTCGGAATGCATAAATGGAAATCTTCATATCTTAAGGCTTCATTCACATGAGCATGTATTTGTGCATGCGTATGTGCGCACAAAATCACCCGTCTTGCAAAAGATAGGACATGCGTGCACCGCATATGTCCGTGCTGTGCATAAATATTCCCCGCAGTGAGTCGCCTCATCACTGAACACTGTGACAGCACTGTCACAGTGTTCATTGTCAAAGGGACTCTTTGCGGGGAGTAAAGAATCCCCTGCCACAGCTGTCACAGCTGGGACAGCTGTGGCAGAGGATCTCGATGTTCTCCCATTGCTTTCAATGGGGCCGCCGCTGCTGTCGGTGGCCACATTGAAAGCAATGGGATGTCAGCAACCTTTGCAATGATCTTAAGCATAAGCCCTTCCCTGAAAATCATCCTGGCTTGTCTAAAGAAATTTAAAAAGTATATACTCACCTCTCCGCCGCTGTTGGGGCTCGGCGCTTCTAGACGCTTGGCTCGCCATCACTGTAGTTAAGCTCTTTCAGCAGGCGGGACCAATATTACACAACAGTTGAGTGAAACCTTTTGTCACTCCACTTGTTTGGTCCTTATCCACCTAGTAAAGTGGCAATCAGAATATATGCTTTTTCTAATACCTTCTTATTTTATATGATGTGTATGCGTGTTTGTTCTTCTTTATTTTAAGTATTACGAATAAAAGTTATATTTTAAACCTACTAGGGTCCATACAGTAGGTTTTGGCCAAATTTTCTTTTGGACTAATACTGCCCCTGTGAAACTCTCTTTCAGCAGGCGGGGATTTAAAATCCCTGCCTTCTGAAAGGGCTGCATCTGATAGGCTGAGCACTCAGCCAGTCACAGGCAGCACTCAGCCATTCATTGAATGACAGCTGAAGATTGCCTGTGATTGGTCACAGCGCTCAGCCAATCACAAACAGTTCTCAGCCATTCAGTGAATTCAAGCACCTAGATAGACCAAGCCCCCCAACAGTGTTGGAGAAGTGAGTATATGTTTTTTTTTTTTTACACAAACTAAGGACGATTTTCACGGAAAGGCTTATATTTCAAGCCCTTCCCCAGAAATCACTGCTGTTGGTGCCTGCAGCCCATTGCTTTCAATGGGGTTGCCTCAGCAGTGGCAGCCCCATTGAAAGCAATGGGGATCGAGCTTCGTTCACGTATTTTTTTGCACATCCGTGCAGCTCTGTTTTTTGTGCAGCACAGATGCGTGCCGAACAACGCACACGTGAACGAGGCCTAAGGCTTAATTCACATGGGCGATTGCAATTTTGGTCAGTGAAAAACTTAACTATTAAACTGTGCATGTCTATGCATTTTATATCAATTTTTTTTCAGTTTATTTCTTTTAAATGCATGAGTATCATTCAACTGCTTTTTTTTTATCACTATGAGGCCTTAGTCAGACAGGCGTTTTTTTGCGCGATTTGCGCATCGCATGTCGCATGCGCAAATCGTGTGACCGGAGGCGAAAAATCGCGGGAAAAATCTGCACCTAGCCGCGTTAATCGTCGCAGCAAAACGCCCGTCTGACCGGAGAAAAATCGCCGTGCGCATCAAAATGCGCATGAAACTTCGTCTGACTGGCGAAAAAAATGATTTTGGTGCGCACATAAAATGCAGAACGCAGATAGGCGCAATCTGCGAATCGTCGTGTCCTATAATTTTTCGCATATGCGCATAAAAAGCGGACATGTGACCGATACCATAGCGAACCATTGGTTCTATATATGCGCAAATCGCATGCGCATGCGCAAATCGCGTGAAAAAACGCCCGTCTGACTAAGGCCTGAGTATGACAATCATATCAGACAAAAGGACTTGTGATCTAAAACTATGACAATGAATATCAAAAGAGGTCAATCAAAAATGTTATAATATGATAATGAAAGTATTAAGAAGTGTGAGAATATATAGATCTAATAGATGATTCCTATAGTTTGTCACATCTGGTGCACATAAATGTATTTAGTATAGCATAAATATTATAGTATATAGTATGAAACAAGTGAAACTCTTGGAATTAACTGGTTTTCTGCATTAATTAATAAAGAAGGAATGATAGTTATCCGAGTCATAATTATGAACAAACACGATCTAAGAAAACCAACATGCAAACAGTTGTACTAATCACATGCTTTATTAATAAGTAGAAAGGTGAAAAAGAACAAAAATAGGGGTGGGGCTACCTGAATAGGTGAGTGATTTGGAAAAATTAGTAGAGAAAAGCACAAAAGATGTGATTCTTCTCTGTTGTTAGGATGGTGAGTTATGTAAGAAGACCTAGTTGTTTGGGTGCAGCCAACCCAATGACAGTCACACTGGCAGGTGAGACTATTCTGATGGATTAGTGAAGAACAAAATGTGATGAGTGTAGGCACTGTTGACCGAAATATAAAGTTCAGTACAATACAAAAAGTAAGCTCAGCCAGCTCTGCCTCTCTGCCAGGTACACCATGCGCATACTAACAGCCAACACAAGGTATATCCCCAACTATATCTGAGGAAGGGGCATTGGCCCAAAACGCCTCTTTTTTTGCTGGTTTAAAATAAAAGAAACTTTTTGTATTGTACTGAATTTTAGATTTTGGTCAGCTGCACCTACACCCATCACATTTTATTCTTCACAAACATGTATTTTATTGAGAACGTTCAGTAAACATGCATAGTATAGGGAGAAAAAGTAAATGAGCCTTTGAGTCAATGACATTTACAAGAGTTTATTGGCAAAATGTGCTTGAGTAAAGGAGATGAGTCTCTCATTAGAAGTCTCAGTTACACAGGTGTTTTGACCATTAAATAAAGACACAGAAAGCCTGGTTACTGACAAATGTGTTCTCCTCAAGAAAGATTGCCTAGTGTGAACCATACCTGAATGCAAATAACTTTAGGTGATACTGTAGGATAACCTGAAGATGGCTGCGCATGCAAGGCATCCCAGAAATATTGGTGCTACTAAACGGGATCTATAGGTTATTAAATTCAAAAGTTCACAGATTTTTCTCCTTGTACTGCTGATGTTTACGCAGTGTGCTCAATAAAAGACATGACTGGTTCCATTGTTTGTGTATTATTAGTTTAGTTAGATTGTGTTTGTCTATAAATATGGCCTAGGTAACAATCAGACCACATTTTATTAGTAGTGAATAAAGAAATGCACGCAATTCCAAAGGGTTCATCTACTTTATTCAGCAACTGTTGCGTTTTATCGTAAAGTTTAATAGTATATTACAATGAATATTACTTGAAAACATTTCCAGTAATTATACTATGCATATCCTCAGTAAACTCATCTGCTGCTAATACCTTTTTTGTTTCACTCGTCTCCTGTAAATAAACAGATGCTGAGTGAATTCCCTTAATTATGAATCTTCCTTAGTAATTCAAGCACTTTATATTGACATTTGCCTTGGGAATTTCATGCGTAGATTCTTATAAATGTAACACCCTCTGGTGCCACAAGCAATGAAAGGTGCTACAAACATTAACAGCCAAATTCAATTTACTTTATTTATATTTTGGTCCTTCATTCAATAAATTAGGCGAGAAGCGAGAGTTAGATACCGGGAAACAATAAAGGACTACAGGTAAAATGAAAAGAACAGATAATCATTCCAAGGTGATGAGGAAGAAGTAGACAGTCCAATTAGCTCTGGAAATTTCAACAAAGTTTTCTATTAGTGACTATGCGAACTTTAAAGTTATTCAAAACTGCTACAGCACATCAGCAAATCAATATTGGGCCTAACTATACCAGGGCTATTGTCAAATAGTACATAGACCCAACAAGCCTGATGGATGAGAAGTGGAAAGACACAACGGATTAGCAATACTTTAATATAAAAAGCATATGCAGTTCGGATGACTTCTGATGTGCCAAGTTTTGAAATTAATTTTATATGTTGTGATACTGCACGGACTATAACACACAGCAATTGCAGCACTCTATGTATTTTTGATTGTCTGCATAGAGGTAGTGGCATGGAAAAAACACGTGATAGGATATTATTGCATATTCTATAAGCTAATCTCTACATAATATCTACTGAAAGGATATGTCAATTTTCTTAGCATTTTATGTTTTTGCTTTAATGCATCTAAAATGAAAGGTTAAGAGACTCAAAAAATTCTTTACTAAAATGTCCCACCGTTTTGTGTCTACAGCTACTTTAAGACCTATGTGTCTCTATGGTAACAGACTACAAACAAACCTTATGTAGTCAGATCCTGTACTTATTCTCACATGTGTTCCCTTCTTCTTGCTAGCCTACCAATGTATGATAGTATGGAACAGATGAAAGGGAGATGACTACAACAAGATTGCATTGGTTGTTTTGTAGTCTGTTACCACAGAAACACATTAGACTGCATAGGAGTTCCAGGCAAAAACAGTAGGAGATTATTTAATTCAAGCCTGATTCCAAAAGTGATTTTTTTAATGTAATGGGGACTTGAAGAAAACAGTTATAAAATTGAACATAATCTTTAAATAGTATGCCCACCTCTGAACCTCATTTTATAGCTTAGTTATAATCTACATTAAAAAATGTGCAACTTTGTAAAAGCATTGGGTTGTCTATAAATGTAAAAACACACAGAGCAGCACTGATGCAGCTGCAATGTGGCTTTAAACCATGGCTGTTGTGGTTTTTAAATTAACCCCTTGAGTGGCGGGTTTCCTACCACCCTGTCGTGCCCACCAGGGCAGGTTTTTTAAAATGGTCTAATCATTGAATTTCAACTAGTTTTGCAGTTGCGTCTCAAGAGCCATAAATTTTTCATTTTTCCATTGACATGGCCATATAAGGGCTTGTTTTTTGCGGGACAAGTTGTGATTTTTTAAACAGGGGGGAGGAAAAAAAATGGGGAAAAAAGAAAAAAGGGGCCATGTCATTAAGGGGTTAAATAATGTATTAACTTCCTTCTCTGGGTCATTACGACGCACATGGATACCACATGTGTGATTGTATTTTTGATTTTTTACAAAGTAAAGGGAGACAAGTGTTTTTTTTATTTTTTTAATAATTTTTTTACTTTTTTTTTTTTTATTTTTTTAAAATTTTTTATTTTTTTTGTCCCTTTAGGGGACTTCCACAGGGACTCATCAGGACCCCTGATCACATTCCGGGGGTCCAATGGTGACAGCCCTTTACATGCTGCAGTCACATAGACTGCAGCATGTAAAGGGTTAACACAGCAGAGATCGGAGGTTTTCTCTGATCTCTGCTGTAAGAGCTAGTACCTAGCTGTCCTCTGACAGCTAACAACCAGCTCTCCCTGCCACAGAGACCATCGGCTTGCTTTTGACAAGCCGATGGTCTCTATGGCAACCTATAAACAAAGCAGGACATTGCCGACATGTCGGCAATATCTTCTGCTGGTTTTTCAAAGCCCTTGCTTTGTTCTCTGTGGGTCTGTGCAGGCAGAGCACACTGTCACAGCTTGTGGCATTGTGCTCTGCAGCTCCCATAGTGATACATAGCCCGGAAATCTTCCGGGCTATGTTGCTATGAGCAGTGGAGCTCGTCCCCAGAAATCTTCCGGGCGTGCCACTCAAGGGGTTAAAGGGGTTGTCCAACTAAAAAAAAATGTTTTTAATTGAAAGGGTGAAATCTGTTGCGGATCCGCATGAAAAACTGCGTCAAAATCTGCACTAATGGTGTGAATTCACGATTTTTCAGTTTAGAACTGGAAACAGTTGAAAAGTTTATCATCAGATTCAGCTTGCCCTACAGGTCTCCTCACTCACCTCCTAAGTGTCTCCTCACACACCTTCTAGGTGCTCTCCTTAAGGAGAGAGGATACCCCTCACGACCCAAGTTTTAGGCCTTTCACTAGTCAAGCCAGAATCCTACTTTACACTGATAAGGGGCAAAAACCCCAAAACAGCGTGTGTAAGGAATCTGGCTTTGGTTTTCAATTCCCAATCATTGTTATAAAGACTTGCATAAAGGGTCAGACATTGATTTGCAGGAATGCTGCCATCCAATAGGTGGCGCTGCAGAGGTTTTGTTCCATCTTCCTTATTAACAGCCGAACTGAGATACTATAATGCAACAAGGTGTGTAGTAGTTTTTCCTCCATTGAATACTGTACATCGGGGACTTCCCAGAATGCAAATCACTAGAACAAACTCTATCCAGGCATTGAACAAGTAAGGAATGCTTTGAGGTTTCAGGAATGAAGCCTGCAGGATTATTAAGGCAACTCCAGAGTGTAATATTTTTATGTATAATACAGTCATAAGAAAAAATTCTATGGTTTTACATAGCAGGACATAAAAAGCATCTTATCCTTAGAAGGCCTTAAAATTAGGTAACTACAACCTCAGGTGAACAACAACTCATGACAAATTATATTGTGTCATTCTTTATTTTACCATTTCTTTCTATGCCATTGAAAGCCATCTATTACACTTCTGACTTACGGCCGTGGAAGTCTACTAGCCACTTCAGCTCGCATTGATTTCAATGGAAATGAAGACAGGTAGGGCACTTCTGCTGTGTCGCCTGTGATGGACATTTGGCCAGCTGCACTGACAGTGGGCTGGATGATCAGCTCACCACTGGGGATCCCATAACTATTGAAGACCTATCCTGAGGATAGCTCATCAATAAGTTTTGCCTAGAACACCCCTTTAGCTAGCTCAGGCCTAGAAATTATACAGTGTTAGATTTTACTATGAAAGCATATAAGTAACATAGTAACATAGTAACATAGTATGTAAGGCTGAGTGAAGACAATGTCCATCTAGTCCAGCCTGTCTATCCTCCTGTGTTGATCCAGAGGAAGGCAAAAAACCCCAAGGCCAGAAGCCAATTAGCCCTTTTGGGGAAAAAATTCCTTCCTGATTCCCTAATGGCAATCAGACTGCTCCCTGGATCAACCCCTAATAGTTCCTACCTGCCTGTATACCCGGATTAACAATTAACCTAAGATTTATATCCTATAATGTCCTTCTTCTCCAGAAAGACATCAAGTCCCCTTTTAAACTCCTCTATGGATTTTGCCATCACCACTTCCTCAGGCACAGAGTTCCACAGTCTAACTGCTCTTACAGTAAAGAATCCCCTTCTATGTTGGTGATGAAACCTACTTTCCTCTAATCGTAGCGGATGTCCTCTTGTTACCGTCGTGGTCCTGGGTGTAAACAGATCCTGGGAGAGATCCTTGTATTGTCCCCTCATGTATTTATACATGGTTATTTGATCACCCCTTAGCCGTCTTTTTTCTAGAGTAAATAATCTCAATTCGGATAGCCTCTCTGGGTATTCCAGTCCCAGTAGTTACCCATCCGCTTTTTACCAGTATATGCAACATATCTTGTACATGTAGATACTATAGAGTAGCTCTCTGTTGAAATAATATTACTATCTCATGACAAATTGCAAGGCCAGCAATGGTTGTTTTCCCATATGGAGGATGCCTAACCAAACTATCTCCTTAGCCATTGTGACAAAGCTCTTGTTTTCATCTTGCTTTGGACTTCCTGCCTGTTTACACATTCTGTGTGACTTCTGTGCTCCTCGACATCGGTTTTGTGTATTGGACATCATTATTATTTGCTGTCTGCCTCGACCCTCTGCCTGGACCTTGTTATTGGCACTGTGCCGCCAACTCTAACCATTGCTACATCTGTGGTTACCCGCCTGTTCACACTATCACGTACCATGCCTTGGTCCACTGCAGCATTAACAACCACACTACTAGGGCTATCTTTGTGAGCAACGGCTTGGGGACCCTGCAGTGAAGACCAAATCCAAATTGGATGTGTCAAGGGTGAAAACTGGAGTTCCCAAAGTTCTGACTCCTAAGACAGCGCTAAGTAAAACCAGTATGTGGCAAGGCAAATCCATATCCACCTGACTGACAAATTATACTATAAAATTTCCAATATTAACAGATAGGACTGTTCTTCATTTGGCAACTAAATATAGTGCATTGTATGCATCTACTTTCATTGTCAATCTGTTATGTGAATTAAAAATCACCCAATACAAATTGCAGAAAATGTATTGTCAGTTACTATGGAAACTGTAGTTTATTGAATGGTTAATTAAACATATGTATAAACATTTGCATGGCATTTCCAACCATGCTTTATCTATTCTAATTTACATCTTGTAATTTCTGTAACTGTTTTAATGAGCACAATGTACAGTGGTTTCTGCCTTGTTCTCCAGCACTCAGATGCATTGAAAATGTTCTTTCTAGTGGTGCTTCCTATCCATGGAATAATGTGTCTGTCAGTGTAGAACAATAGATGTACTCGGTTGGTTTGGTTTCTGACTCAACATGTGTCATCTTCAAACTGCGGTATGCACAGTGCTCCAGGAAACAGACATGCAGATAGCGCATGGGGGGTGACAATGGCTATTACATATTTCCCATTTCATCCCAGTGTTTTATTACCTTCATTATACAGTATCTTCAACCATCAGATAGCATCTGTTTTGTTTTATTTACTCTTTTCATTTACCTTTTGCCATTTCGAGGCTCAGTGATGCACGTCATACAAGAATAAGGGTGGCTTTGCACAGTGTTTTTAGGAAAAATGCCATGTTTTTTATGGCATTTTTCCTGGCATTACTTCATGCTTTTATTTCTTTGCAAGAAACACTGTGACCAGGTGTTAGCTGAAAGTCAATACGGAAGTATTCGGCACACTGCAAACAGTGCATTGTCGGTGGCTTTTTTTCTACTTTTGGTGTGTTTTTTTAGGGCGCATTGACATTTTTTTTCAGGACTGTAATGTTACCCATATATCTTAGATTGATGTGTGGTTTGTTATCAAAACAACTCTGCCCTCATTGAGTACTACTACATGCTATACCTCACACTCATTCATTATCACCATAGCATCTACCAAAACTTCATGCCTCACATCATTTACATCTATACATGATGGTTTCACAAAGTCACAAAATCATGATTTAACAAATTCCAAACTTAAGTTCTGTGAAATCCTGGTACCTCCTTGAATATATAGTAGCGAAGAGGAGTACAAAGCTGAACAAACATGAAAATGAGACAGCAAAGAGACCTCCAAGTTGGTTTGCCCTGAGTATTTCATATATTCGAAATATTTGAGGCCTTTGCATTATAAGGCTTCTTTCCCACGAGCGTATATCGGCCGGCCGTTTTCACGGCCAGCCGATATATGCCATGTTGGGAGAGAAAAAATTGGTGAACGGGCGCACAAATCGAACGTTTGTGTGCCCGTTCAGATGGCATGGGTCCCGGTGCATATGCACCGAGACTACCATGCTGTCGCCCCTTTTACCTCCCTCCCCACTGCAGGCTCATCTCTCTTTTCCCCGCTCATTCTTTGCAATGCGGAGCTAAGTGCTGACCCATTCCTCTTCCTCCCATTGATGGCTATAGAAAAGGGGCAGATAGAGGGCGGGAGCTTAGCTCCTCCCACATCCCACCCCTTGCCCACAGCCAGCAATGGGAGGAGGCGGGACGGGCTGGTGCTTAGCTCCACCCCATCCCACCCCCTCCCATTGCAGAGAGCCAGCGGGGAGGAGAGGACAGGTGAGCCGGCCCTTGGGAAGGAGAGCAGAGGGAGGGTGTTTAGCAGCCACGCTGCTAAACTCCCTCCCACCCATGGCCACTGCCTTGGGCTCCAATTGGAGCCCATGCAGCGGCCGACGTATTCTGGCCCAAAAGATCTTTTAGGCCCGATGTAAAAACGCACGGCGCTATTTTGAGCTGGCCGGGCGCTTTTACAACTCAGGAATATGGCCATATGGTCTGATGCATTAAAATCCAATTCCTCAGATCACAGCGTATATCACGCCAGCTGATATACACAGCATGAAAACGGTCAGCCGATTTAGGCCGCCTGCAGACGAGCGGGTCGGAGCGACCCGAGCGCCTGCAGAGACGAGCGCGTACTCACCCGCGCCCGGCGGCCCCGGCTCTTTCATGTGCCAGCTGACGGGCAGCCGGCGCATGCACACACCGGAGACGGCGGGCGGGTGAGTGACGTATCTGTGCGAGGCTCTGCGAGCCCTGCACAAAAATAGGACATGCCGCGGTTTGTTTGCCGCGCGACATTTCGCGCGGCCAAACCGCGGCCGTCTGCATAGGAGTGCGTATTGTAATGCACTCCTATGCAGGCTTTGAGCGGCGGAAATCCCGCCGCGGGATTTCCGCCCGTGTGCAGGCGGCCATACGCTCATGGGAAAGAAGCCTAACTATTACTCCCAATTCCACTACATAATTTTTCTGAGCATGCATATTTATAAATATAGATTGTAATTGACGTACTGGAATGGGCTTTCTACTACTGTGATAATAAAAACAATACCAGTAGAAACCAAAAAGTGGCCACAGCACTCAAAATACATTTACTATCAGAAGTATACATACCTATAATAAATATGCTAACCACATTAAATAATGCAAGGTTCTTGGTATATAATTTGATCAAATCATATTGGCATATCTACCAACGTCCAGATGACTAAGCTCTCAGATGGGTTCTAACACTAATACCAGGTGGTTTAATCTTAACCTGGGAAAGATTGGTACCTACCTTTACAAATGCTCCTCTCTTGGGACTAAGCCTACAAATAAAGACGTGCACCTATAGATTTCTATTGGGAAGTGCTGACCTCTTTTATCCTTTTTTTCAATAAAAACAATGCCGTTCAGAAGATGCATGAAAATCATGGCTTTTTTAACTTAAAAAACCTACAAAAAACTATAGAACACCTAGACATTTCATACGCTAACCTTAAGCCAGTGGTCACTAGAGAAATATGCTATGACTTTAATAAGAGGTATGTCTTTTAATACATTTTGGTGTATCGTGGGCTGTCTGTGTGCCAGAAAATGAAATCTCTAACGATTAGAGATGAGCGAGCACCAAAATGTTTGGGTGCTCGTTACTCGAGTCGAACTTCCCGCGATGCTCGAGGGTTCATTTCGAGTAACGAACCCCATTGAAGTCAATGGGCGACTCGAGCATTTTTGTATTTCGCTGATGCTCGCTAAGGTTTTCATTTGTGAAAATCTGGGAAATTCACGAAAGTGATGGGAACGACACAGAAACGGATAGGGCAGTCGAGGGGCTACATGTTGGGCTGCATCTCAAGTTCCCAGGTCCCACTATTAAGCCACAATAGCGGCAAGAGTGGGCCCCCCCCCCCCGCACTGTCAGCATAAAAATCGTTCTCCTCTGCCACAGCTGTTACAGTTGCAATGGTATCGGACACATGAGCACTTTTTATGCGCTCGTCCGATAAATTATAGAACAGAAATCACAGATCGCACCTATTTGCGATCTGCGATTCCTGTTCTCTTCTCTATATGCGCTCAATGGGGCCGGCGGCAGCAGCGCCGACCCCATTGAGAACATATAGAAGACAAATTATTCTTCTCTGCCACAGCTGTAACAGAGAAGAACGATGTTAGCCGATTGAATTCAATGAAGCCGGCAATACAGCCGGCTCCATTGAAAGCAATGGGCTGTCGGTGAGCGCGGGATGAACTTTCGGGAAGGGCTTAAAAATATAAGCCCTTACCTGAAAATCATCCTAAAATGTGTAAAAAAAATAAATAAAAATGTATACTCACCTTTCCGCTGAAGCCGGAGTTCAGCCACGTCTGGCCGGCTGTTCTTCTGAACTGCTCTGAGTAGTATTCAGCAGCCGGGGATTTAAAATCCCCGCATGCTGAATGAGCTGCCTCTGATTGGTCACAGCCTCACCAATCAGGGGCAGCTCTCACTCACACCCATTCATGAATTCATGAATGGGTGAGTGAGTGCTGCCTCGGATTGACAGCTGAGAGCTGCCCCTGATTGGTCCCTGCGCTGAGCCAATCAGAGGCAGCACTCACCCATTCATGAATTCAGCTGTGGCAGAGGAGAACGATCTTTATGCTGACAGTGCGGGGGGGGGGTCTCACTCCCGCACTCACCGGCAGCCCATTGCTTTCAATGGAGCCGGCTGTATTGCCGGCTCCATTGAATTCAATGGGCTAACATCGTTCTTCTCTACCACAGCTGTTACAGCTATGGCAGAGGAGAACGATCTTTATGCTGACATATTTTTTATTTTTACACATTTTAGGATGATTTTCAGGTAAGGGCTTATATTTTTAAGCCCTTCCCGAAAATTCATCCTGAGATCGCCGGCAGCCCATTGCTTTCAATGGAGCCGGCTGTATTGCCGGCTCCATTGAATTCAATGGTCAGTGCTCGTTTAATCGAGATGAGTACCGTGTGGTGCTCGTCTCGAGTAACGAGCATCTCGAGCACCCTAATACTCGAACGAGCATCAAGCTCGGACGAGTATGCTCGCTCATCTCTAGCTACGATCAATTATAGATTTGTGCAATAATTTACACAAATTTCTGTGATAAATTTTAGTAAGTTTGTTCTTCAGCTGAAGATAAAACCTGTTCCGTTGACCACCACCACCCATTAAAACCATTGTGTAGAATAACAAAGAAGTCACAAATTATTGTGCAAATGTGACATGTGCCACATTTTTAACCAAAAACCAAAACTTGTCTCCCCATTTAAAACATAACATTTATTATAGATGATGAATAAAAAAAAAAGATAAAAGCCCAGGACTCATGCATCCCTAAGTAAATGGCAGTAAATTTGCCAGAAATAGTCATTAACTAGTAGTTCTAATTTAATATCAGAGTCCAAGAATTTGACTAGAGAACCATATATCAGCTAAAGTATAGAGAATCTCTACTGCAGACAGAGAAATTATAGAGTATCATAATTAGTGTTCATGAGACCTGACAAAAAAAAATTACATTAGAAATTCCCTGACATGCTTCAACAGAATTCTGGCATCATCAGGAACTGGAGCTCCTATAGGCTACTTATTTTGCTTAGTTTAGTGTGTCCCAATTTCTGACTTTTTATGGCATTTCTATGTGCGAAGGATGCCTCATATAGATCTATTCTCCTCTTCATTTTTGTCTTTTAGGATTCTGTTTCCAGTGGAAAGAAAATTATTCCCTGAAGATACAGATATTAATCAGGTTGAGAGACACCTTAAGGCCTTGTTCACACGAGCGTTGCTTTGCACTTATCCATGCTGCGCAAAAAGCAGCGCTGCATGGATCTGCAAAAAAACGCATGAAAGAAGCTCCCTGCCCATTGCTTTCAATGGGGCCACCACTGCTGCCGGTGCCCCATCAAAAGCAATGGGCTGCAGGCACCAACTGCAGCCCATTGTGATTTTCAGGGAAGGACTTGAAATATAAGCCCTTCCCTAAAAATCATGCCCAGCTTGTGTAAAAATAAAAAAATATATATAGTCACCTCTCCACTGTTGTCGGGGCTCAGCGCATCTAGCCGCTTGGTCCCTGGCACTGCTCTGAAGCTCTTTCAGTAGGTGGGCATTTAAAATCCCTGCCTCCTGAAAGGGTTGTGTCTGATTGGCTGAGTGCTCAGCCAATCACAGACAGTGCTCAGTCATTCATTGAACTCAATGAATGGCTGAGCACTACCTGTGATTTGCTGAGCGCTGTGACCAATCACAGGCAGCGCTTAGCTGCCATTCAATGAATGGCTGAGCGCTGCCTGTGATTGGCTGAGCACTCAGCCAATCAGACACAGCCCTTTTAAGAGGTGGGGATTTTAAATATCCGCTGCTGAAAGAGCTTCAGTACAGTGTCGGGCAGACAAGGGGCTAGGCATGCTGAGCCCCGACAGCGGCGGAGAGGTGCATATATATATTTTTTAATTTTATTACACAAGTTAGGGATGATTTCCAGGTAAGGGTTTATATTTACAGCCCTTCCCCGAAAATTATTGCAGTGGTTGCTGGCATCCCATTACCGGCATCCTGTGACAGCTGTGACAGGGGATTCTTTACTCCCTGTGGGGAGTGCCATCAACATTGAACACTGTGACAGTGATGTCACAGTGTTCAGTGATGGAGGGACTCCCCGCAGGGAATATTTATGCGCAGCACGGATCTTCCCGGCGCGCAGATGTCCTATCTTTTGCAGGTGCGCGAATTTGCATGCCTGTAAAAGACGGACATGTGAACTCACCATTGGAAACCAATGATTCTAATAGACGCGTGGTTATGTGCGCACAAATACACGCTCGTCTGAGCGAGGTCTAATTGGCACATGATGCATCATGCCCTTATGAGGGTTAGAAAATGGCAAACTTCATTTTGGGTGCATATTTTTAATAGTATACTTTCTTTTGCAACTTAAGATGGTTGCGGGATGTAGCAATAAAGCTTTCAAAAGTAGCATTTGCAATGGGCTTAGTGCTTTGAAGGCTCTTGAGGCCCCTTTGCTACATAAGCTGACACCAGTTTTATAAATGGTAGGCAGATAGCTCCATTACAGATTTTGCTTTGGGTCTCAGATGCTACAAGTTACATTCCTGGGTGGTTGGCTCTAAGGCCTTAGTCAGACGGGCGTTTTTTGCCGCGATTTGCGCATGCGTCCTGCGATTTTATAAAACCATTGCTTTGCAATGGTATCGGACACATGAGCGCTTTTTATGCGCTCGTCCGATAAATTATAGAACAGAAATCACAGATCGCACCTATTTGCGATCTGCGATTCCTGTTCTCTTCTCTATATGCGCTCAATGGGGCCGGCGGCAGCAGCGCCGACCCCATTGAGAACATATAGAAGACAAATTATTCTTCTCTGCCACAGCTGTAACAGAGAAGAACGATGTTTGCCCATTGAATTCAATGGAGCCGGCAATACAGCCGCTGAGCCAATCAGGGGGCAGGTCTGACTCACACCCCCTTCACACCCACTGCAGGCCGGCTGCGCGGAACTCCGGCTGCCGGGAGCAGGTAAGTATATATATATTCTTTATTTTAACACTTTTCTGGATGAATTGCAGGGAAGGGCTTATATATTTAAGCCCTTACCGACAATTCATCCCACACTCGCCCGCAGCGCATTGCTTTCAATGGAGCGGGCTGTATTGTCGCTCCATTGAATGTAATGCGCTGGACAGCTCCGGCCCGTTTCTAATGAAACGCGGCTAGGAGCAGATTTTCGGGTGATTTGCGGGCACCGGTCACGCGATTTGCGGATGCGCATCCGTCATGCGATCCGCAAATCGCGCGAAAAAACGCCCGTCTGACTAAGGCCTAAGAAGTTTCACTGTAAGAACAGATAACTATATAAAAAAATGTAACTCCCCATCTTGTGTCTTCTACACCCGCCATACAAGTAATAATGTAATTCTAAGAGAAGGATTATGTGCTAAAGAAATCCTACTAAATTTAATTCTGTTTTCCTCTCATTTTAATACAAATAGTTCCGAGGAAGTATTTTGAGATTACATTAAACCGTGAATGTTTCCAACACTTATGTACAATTTTCAATAATAGCGGCCTTCCCACAGCCAAGTACCGCACAAGTTTAGACTGCAGTATTTTTATATGTAGAGCACAGAATGGAAACTGCTCGGAAGCACATTCTTAATTTTGTACTGGGTTTATAAGGAAAATCATTCACATCACATTCCTTGTAAATAACCTGCAACCACGTTTAGTAATTTCATAAAAACATCCACAGGGATTTTATAGTCGCAGAACTTCCGTCGTACTTTTGCTGCATGGTGTTATGATTACTGTACAAACTGAGCTAATCTGTGGACCAACTTTAGTTTCCATCCTAGCTTAAAATACGCTCCATTATATACAATTACTACCTTCCGCTACACAAAGGTGACTTGCATACCTCAGAGAGGCACAAAGATGAGGAATTTTATCTCCTAGCAGGGTCTTCGAATTTAGACAACTCTTAGCAGAGATACCAAACTAAACCAGCTTCCTATATAGGTCAGAAGATGCAAAACAACCAACATCAATTTAAAAGAATCTAGTAGTATATAGTTAAATGGGTTTTCTGTGTTTAACCCCTTATTGATATGGTCATTTTTTTTTTCATTTCTCTATCCCACTTTCAAAAAAAATGATAGCTCTTATTTTTCCATCAACGTAGCTATCTGAGTGGTTGCTGTTCAATGGTACTATTTAATGTACTAGAATTAGAGATGAGCGAACGTACTCATAATGAGTACTTACGCACCCGAGTACCGCCATTTTCGAGTACTTCAGTACTCGGGCGTAAAGATTCGGGGGGCGCCGGGGGGCGGGGAGAGGCGCGGCAGTGCGGGGGGGAGCAGCAGGGCTCAGCGAGACCAATCAGATGAGAGGCAGCAGTCACTCACCCATTCATAAATTCATGAATGGGTGTGTGAGTGGAATATGCCTCTGATTTGTCAGGCTGTGACCAATTAGAGGCAGCTCATTCAGCAGGCGGGGATTTTAAATCCCCGGCTGCTGAATACTACTCACAGCTGTTCAGAGCAGTTCAGGAGGACTGCCGCTGGCCGCGCTGAACTCCGTCTGCCGGGACCAGGTGAGTATATATATTTTTTATTTTTACACATTTCTGGATGAATTGCAGGGAAGGGCTTATATATTTAACCCCTTCCCGACAATTCATCCCGCGATCGCCGGCAGCCCATTGCTTTCAATGGAGCCAGCTGTATTGCCGGCTCCATTGAATTCAATGGGCTAACATCGTTCTGCCGGGACAAGGTGAGTATATATTTTTTTTATTTTTACACATTTCTGGATGAATTGCAGGGAAGGGCTTATATATTTAAGCCCTTCCCGAAAATTCATCCCACGCTCGCCGGCAGCCCATTGCTTTCAATGGAGCCGGCTGTATTGCCGGCTCCATTGAATTCAATGGGCTAACATCGTTCTTCTCTGCCACAGCTGTTACAGAGGAGAACGATCTTTATGCTGACAGTGTGTGTGTGTGGGGGGGTCTCACTCTTGCCACTATTGTGGCTTAATAGTGGGACCTGGGAACTTGAGATGCAGCCCAACATGCAGCCCCCCCCCCGCCTGCCCTATCCGTTTCTGTGTCATTCCCATCACTTTCTTGAATTTCCCAGGTTTTCACAAATGAAAACCTTAGCGAGCATCGGCGATATACAAAAATGCTCGAGTCGCCCATTGACTTCAATGGGGTTCGTTACTCGAAACGAACTCTCGAGCATCACTGAAAGTTCGACTCGAGTAACGAGCACCCGAGCATTTTGGTGCTCGCTCATCTCTATTAATAAGTCCTTTTTATAAGAAACCTTTTATTCCCAAATGTAGACAATTACGGACAGTAGAGGTACAAGTGCTGGGTCAGATGCAATGCGTTTCAGCTTTATTAAGATATGCTTGATGAAGGCATGAACCCACACCCAAACGCGTTGCATCTGACTCCGCACTTGTATCTGTACCATTCGTAACTGTCTACATTTGGGAATAAAAGGTTTCTAGGAGACCATCTCCCTGGATTACTAACTGAGTATTCAAATTGAAAGGAGAGAGCCTGCCTTTATTCAGCAAGAGAAGACCTCCCTCCTTTTTCAAAGTGCCGTTATGATCCTTTTCATTTCCCACCAGTTGTTTATTCTGTATCCACCTTAGTAAGGCTGGCTTCACCCAAGCATATCTGCAATTACACGTGCCTGTGCGCAAAGTATTTTTGCACTGAAGAAGGCTTTTCACATAAATGCATATTTTACTATACGTTTCTTCACATAGGGCATGTTCATTTGCACGCAGGACACAAAAACACACTGATTTAAATGGCAAATTTGTCTAATGAGTTCCAGACACACTGCTTCACTCATCTCCTTCCATATTGTGCAAACATTTGCACATCTCTTATTGACTTCTATGGGGACTTTCGGTGCGCCCATATGCAAAAACACAAAACTTGCGCAACTGAACTGTGCGTGAAAACAACGGAAATGTGAACAAACCCCTTGAAATCAATGGGTTCTACTTTGTGCATATTGCATGCGCAAATATGACAAAGGGAAGCCGGCATAATTGTTCCATACTCACACATGTGGTCACACATGCTCAGTCTTTTCTCTCCTCCACTGGGTATGTAGAGGGACCCCCAATGTGGTGAGTGGCTGCTTCTGAAGTTGCTGTGTCTTCTCTGATGTCAGAACAGATGATGAGCAAGTGATGACTGAATGAACAGCATTACTGCAGAGAAGAAGGACTGCGCATGTGTGACAATCCCGTAACATTAACTGGGAAAACCTGGACACAGAAAGGCACTTCAATAGAAACAGCAGGTGGCGCTATTCTAACAGTCCTCAAATATTGGGGATAGAAAGAGCAAATACAATAAATGCTTAGGCTTGTGGGCCGGATTAAACTACAAACAATATTTTTCATGGAACAGCCCCTTAAAAGGGGTGATCCAAGTTATATTTTCATAGTAAAAGTGTGTTCTCCATGCAATAAAAAAAAATTGACAAGTATTCACACCCCTTCCCTATCTGCTGTGTCCCGAACTGCAGCTCTGGGTCCCCAACATCCCACCTGCAGGCTGCCACAGTCTGTTTATGGGATGTTACAGGCACTGCAGCCAATGACAGAGTTTAACGCTCAATCGCTGAGCTCTGTTATTGGCTTTAGCATCCTGTAAACCATGTGGGACTTCAGCTTGTAAATAAGCAGAGCAGTGGAGTACCAAGCATTGGCATGGGGCACAGCGGTAGCCGGTAGAGGTGACTATATGCCAATTTATTATTTTATGAATGGGGAACATATTTTTACTAAAAAAAATATAAATATAGCTTGGACAATCCCTTTAAGGCATCTTCATTTTTCCATGAACCAGTGCACTCTTCACCAACAACTATGTCCTGCATTCAATTCAATTTATTGCAACTGAGCTGCAATACTAAAAACAGCCACTTAGACAAGAATGGCACTGTTTTAAAGAATTACAAAAAAAAAAATCTCCACCTCTTTAATGAATTATCTGCCATTTTTAGGGTTCTGTGTGATTAACTCGGTCTGATATATGCTTCATTGTAAAAGGTATGATGAAGTACCGCGCTATAAATAATGTCTTCCTTCAAACAATAACACTAATTCTCCTTCTAAACAATTTTCAGCATGAAGAATTATGAAAAATATATGCATTCCACGCCTTGCGATCAATAAAAAGTTCAGAGGAGAAAAAAAAAAAAGACGTAATGCCTGTTTCCAATTTTATATCGCTGCACACCCACATATTTTAGCTGATATCTGTGCATCTGTACATGGAGTTGATGAATGTAACTAATATTCTATGTGACATTTTCCATAAACCAACATAATTTACAATGTATACCAATTAATTAAATGAGCAGACAGTGCCAGGGAATTTTTCTTTTTCTAAACAGCTTCTATCTCATTAACCCTTACACTCCCTCTAAGCTCATTTTATTCTTTAGATTACAGGAACTTCAGCTGCAAAATATGTGTTACTGGCACCCCGCTGTCTCCATCTGTGATAAAACAAGCTGCAGCAAGTCAGACTTTTATTGTGTCACTAGTCAACACAGATCATGCCTAGGTTTAGTCCTTGCACCGAGTTTAGCAGTCGAATTTTGCCTTTGGTATAATGAAGGGTGACAGACCCATTACATTTCGCTTGTACCAAGTTTTCATCTATCTTTTAGCTCAAATGTAAAAATAAGCAACAATAATGTGAATGAATGTGTCAGCATGCTTCATAGACCATAAGCTCCCTATAGACAGATTGGAAGGAGAACTGCAACAACTAACCCAGAGGGTATAAAGCTCAGGGTTGTCTGTATTTAATGAAGTTGCTGACCTGGGAACACTTAGCTTTTGGGCAAAGCTCAGTAACAGAACATTAAAAAAATGTGTTTTAATATTAAACAGTAACAGCGATACATATGGCCAGAGGCTTATCTTACAACAAGGGGAAAAGGTCTGCGTGCATATATAGATACACATTATAATATATATATATATATATATATATATATATATATATGTTTTGTTGTGATAATGATTATTTTCTTAAAGGGCTTTTCTGAGCAAAAGCTATTGATGACCTATCTTTAGGATAGTTCATCAATAGTTGATTACTGGAGACCTGTTGCATGGGATCCCCAGCAATCACCTGATTGCCCAGCTCGGCTGACAGTACAGTGGACTGAATTGGCGTCATAGGGAATGGGACCAGAAATGGCCTAGCTGGCCTCATTCGCATTGAAATCAATGGGGCTGAAGTGGCTATTACACTTCCCCACCCATCCCTGGTGTCAGAGGTGGACATGCCGGAAGTGTAATAGTTGCTTGTAGCCAGCTAGGTTGCTTCCGATCCCATCTCTTATGACACATGTCTGGCCCACTCCACTGACAGCCAGGCTGGGAGTTCAGGTGATCACCAGGGATTCAGTGCAGTGGGTCCCTGGTGATTAACGATGGATGACCTATCCTGAGAATAGGACATTAATATTTTTTGCCCAGAAAACCGCTTTCATGGTACCACTGGAGCAGGGGTGTAGCGGTGTAGCTAAAGGCTCATGGGCCTGAGTGCATAAGTTTATCTTGGGTCCCCCCAACGTCTGTTAACCACTTAACCCAGAGGCATATCTTGAAGCTCCTGGGCCCCAATGCAAAACCTGTAACAGGGACCCCAACTATAATGCTTTACTCATAGTTCTATATGGAGAAGAGAGGCCTTATGGGCCCCCTAAGGCTCCTGGGCCTGGGTGCAACCGGTGCAGTAACGCCAGTACACTGGAGCAGGAAGACATATTTTGGTACACTGCTCCATGTGGCTACTCTGCTGTCTTGCTTGCCTGTTGTATCCTCTGAACACCATATATGCACAAGGGAGCCAAAGAGCGCAGGTTGAACATCTAACCTTTGCTATTTATTAAAACCATGAATCACTGTGTGGCTCACTGGTTGTACTTGATGAACTCTTTCTAACCTTTCAATTCTCTTACGAATCATGCAAATTAATGGACTTCATTAAAAACTAGATAATTTATCCTTTCAATCTCAGCTACTTGTGGTTCAATAGTTCCTCCAATTTGATGATGATTTTAAGTATAAAATATGTATATTGCATTAAGTTGTATTGGCTAAAAGAGAACACCAGTGTTACATAATGAATGTTCAATCTGCTGCCAAACTTACATAAGAAGTATTTATGATGCCATATTAACCCAGAAAGTCTGGGGAGAGTGCTCGGATGTTGGTCAGAAGGTTGCAAGCCCCGATGAATTACACTGCAGAAAATCTTGGCATTGGTCAAATAGTAAATTGACAATCTCAACATTGGAAAAGTAATTTGCTTATTTGCTCCCAAAACATAGTTATGCATTGGATCTAGTGGTTCTATTACATTTGCTGAGCTGAAAATAAAAATGTAGAGCTCCTACTTTCTTCCCCTAATCGCTATAAACTGGACATATAAACTTTATAGCTTATGGTTAAATCCAGCCCATAATTCTAAAGATTTTTTGTAATAGCATCACTTGCTCTGGCCATTCCGTATCCATCTCCGTAATTGTTCCATCTGGTCGATCTTGCCTTTTTCTCTGCTCCACTGGGTATGTAGAGCGATCCCTGATGTGGTGAGCGGCTGCTTCTGAAGTTGCTGCATCTTCTCTGATATTAGAAGACATGTTCAGCAAGTGATGACAGAGTGAGACAATGTTACTGCTGAGAAGCAAGACTGAGCATGTGTGACCACCTTGAAACATTTACTGAGGAGACCTGGACACAGAAAGACTCTTCAATAGAAACAGCAGATGGCCTTATTCTGACATTAGTCCCGATATATCCGAGGACAGAAACAGCAGGTAGCACTATTCTAACATTAGTCCTGGAATATCTGAGGATATAAACTTTTTTTTAAGTCTAAACATAAAAAATGTTTATAATTAGGGTCGAATTTAACTAGAAACAATATTTTTGTGGACCAACCCCCTTAACCCCTTCCCGCTCCAGGACGTACATTTTCTGACAGTGGCATTTAAATCCCCTGAACAATGTTCGGGGGTCCCGCACGGCTCCCCCGCGGTGAGATCAGGGGAGCTGTGCAGGTGTCATGGCAGCCGGGGGCCTTCTGAAAGGCCCCAGGGCTGCCTTGAGAGACTGCCTATCAAGCCATCCCCGTGGGGTGGCTTGATAGGCTGCCTGTCAGAATGCAGTATGACGTAATGCTATAGCATTACGTCATACTGCAGGAGCGATCAAAGCATCGCATATTGTAGTCCCCCGGGGGACTTGAATGTAAAGTAAAAAAAAAAGATCAATAAAGTCTTTTTAGTTGTAAAAAAAGAAAGTAATAAAAGTTTAAATCACCCCCCTTTTGCCATATCTATAATTAAAAAATCTACATGATAAAATAAAAATACATATTTGGTATTGCCGCATCCGTAAAAGTCCGCTTTGTTCGAAAAAAAGATAAAGAACGCCAGAAATGCACTTTCAGTCACCCTGTCTCCCAGAAAAAACACAATAAAAAGCAATCAAAAAGTCGTATGTATTCTGAATTGATACTAATGGAAACTACAGGACATCCCGCAAAAAATGAGCCCTCGCACCACTAAGTCGACGGACCATTAAAAAAGTTATTGCACGCACAAGATGACAGCAGAAAATAATTGAAAAAAGTAAAATTTCTTTGAAAAAAGAAAAAAGAGTAGTATAGTAAAAAAAAAAGCTATACAAGTTTGGTATCGTAGTAATCGTACTGACAAATAGCATAAAGTTATCATGTCATTTTTATTGCAGTTTGTGCGCTGTAGAAACAAGACGCACTGAAAGATGGCGGAATGTCATTTTTTTTTTCATTTTACTCCACTTAGAATATTTTAAATGTTTATCAGTACATTTTATGGTACTTTAAATAGCTCCATTGAAAACTACAACTCGTCCCGCAAAAAAACAAGCCCTCATACAGCGACGTCGATGGATAAATAAAGGAGTTACGATTTTTTAAAAGGGGGTAGGAAAAAAACGAAAATGGAAAAAAAAAGGGGCCGGGTCATTAAGGCAAAGAAATCCTAAATATTTGCTGCTTTTACCAATTATGGTAAACTGAATGAACTTTTATTTATGCAAAGACATCCAGGTTTGGGTGTGACAGGAACACCGTGTTACAAGTGCAGGTAAGGACAATAAAATAGGTTCTACAGACTGTCTATCTTATTTCCCCACAGGGAGAATTTGGGAAATATATGTACATTTGGATGCCTACCAGGCATAGTGTTGGATTCTGCTGTGGGTTCCCGCATGAGGAATCAGACCCCTTCTTGTGCAGGCGGCCTAAGGCCACTCTTACACAGGAGTTTGTAAAAACGGTTTTTCCCCGCCATGTCTTTACTCTGAGCAGAGCTGTTTTGTATAGCATTTTTTGTGTTTCCTGCGCTGTTTCTGCAGTTATGGTGCAGTAAAAATGTAGACAAAGCAAGCTGATGATGTCACCACTTTTGTTTTCCCTTCCTGGTGGCAAAGAATGCTACATTGAAAAATCTGTAAAATGCTGTACACAGTGTTTTACTGCATTTTTAGGCCTTAGTCAGACTGGCGTTTTTTCGCGCGATTTGCGGATCGCATGACGGATGCGCATCTGCAAATCGCGTGACCGCTGCACGCAAGTCGCCCGCAAATCGCCCGAAAATCTGCTCCTAGCCGCGTTTCATTAGAAACGGGCCGGAGCTGTCCAGCGCATTGCATTCAATGGAGACGGCAATAGAGCCGCCTCCATTAAAAGCAATGCGCTGCGGGCGAGCCCGGGATGAATTGTCGGTAAGGGCTTAAATATATAAGCCCTTCCCTGCAATTCATCCTAAAATGTGTTAAAATAAAAAAAAATTGTATACTTACCTTCTCCCGGCAGCCGGAGCTCCGCGCGGCCGTCCTGCAGTGGGTGTGAAGGGGGTGTGACTCAGACCTGCCCCCTGATTGGCTCAGCGCTGAGCCAATCAGAGGCATGCCTCACTCACACCCATTCATGAATTCCTGAATGGATGTGAGTCAGACCTGCCCCTGATTGGCTCAGCGCTGAGAGGCAGCAGTCACTCACCCATTCATGAATTCATGAATGGGTGTGTGAGTGAAACCGGCCTCTGATTGGTCAGGGCTGTGACCAATCAGAGGCAGATCATTCAGCAGGCGGGGATTTTAAAGCCCCGCCGGCTGAATAGTGCTGAGAAGCAGTTCAGGAGAACTGACAGTAGCCGCGGCTGGACTCCGGCTGCAGCGGAAAGGTGAGTATACAATTTTTTTTTATTTTAACACATTTTAGGATGAATTGCAGGGAAGGGCTTATATATTTAACCCCTTCCCGACAATTCACCCCGCGCACACCGGCAGCCCATTGCTTTCAATGGAGCGGCTGTATTGCCGCTCCATTGAATTCAATGGGCAAACATCGTTCTTCTCTGCCACAGCTGTTACAGCTGTGGCAGAGAAGAATGATTTGTCTTCTATATGTTCTCAATGGGGTCGGCGCTGCTGCCGCCGGCCCCAGTGAGCGCATATACAGAAGAGAACAGGAATCGCAGATCGCAGATAGGTGCGATCTGCGATTTTTTGTTCTATAATTTATCGGACGAGCGCATAAAAAGCGCTCATGTGTCCGATACCATTGCAAAGCAATGGTTTTATAAAATCGCCGGACGCATGCGCAAATCGCGGCTAAAAACGCCCGTCTGACTAAGGCCTTAATGGGGTTTTTGATATACCCCAGTCATTTTAATTGGCAATGCAGTACATTAAAAATCACTGCAACGCCGAAAAATAAAGTATACAGCATTTGATTTAGTGTGTGTTAGACACACCGTGCTAAAACGCTCATCTGAGAAACCCCAGCATAGCATTTTTAGAGGGCAAACACCCACTAAACACTGTAGAAAAACACCTGTATGAGAGTGGCCTTAATTTGGTAAGTGCATACTGACCGATCCGTACATGAGTAGAAGGCATTTAGATCACCTTTCCATTCCGCGACTGTCTATGTTTAAGTGCTGCTACATTGATCAGGGGACAATGTTCTCCATTTGATACAGTCCTGGTGCTCATTCCAGACTCTGCAAATGATGATTAATGGTGGGGTTTCTCCCATGCACACAGTAAATTTCTGCTCTCTCCATTTCAGAACTCCTCACCAGAGCACATGCTGTTCTGACCCCACAACCCTTCCCCTTCCTGTTGCAGTCACCACTCTTTTCCCAGCCATTCCAACCAAGACTTCTCTTCAATAGGAAACAGCTACAAATGACATTAACCCTGCAGCAGCATCTCTGTGTGTTATACCCTCATAATTAGAAATGATCAAAGTTTTGAAAAGTTTGGTTCGGCCAGTTCACCGAAAAAGATTGGTTTGGTCCAAATTAATTAAAGTTCACCAAAAACCCTAAAACTGGTGTATAACACTAAGAGCCATAAAAGCCCTGTGAAACACTCTGAAAGTATTATATCAGACCTTTATGGCTCTTATATAGTGTAATTCGCCAGTGTTAAGGAGTACTTTTGAGCAAACCAAACCAGTAGAACCCTGTTATGAGTAGAGTTTGTGCTGAACCAAACTTTGAGTAATGTTCGAATCGAAACTGGGCTCTACTAGTTCGGTTTGCTCAATACTACACATAATAGATTCATCCCTTTTCCTATACATCCTCTGTGGTCACAAATCACCTAAGTCTTAACCATCTCTGCTGAACTAATGACCTAGAAGAAACATTTAACCCTCCATGCCATAAACCTCCAGCTTTTCATGATCACAATTGAATTTCATTTAGAGAGTAGACGCAAGTTGTCTGTAGAGTCTGACAAGTTGTTTGTCGGAGCACTGGAATATATTCATTTAGGAAGAAATACATAAAATTGATCATTTTAGATGAAATATGACAAAAATGGATCAGGGAGAAAAGCGTAAGAGTCCTCAAAACAGGAAAAAAATCAGATTTTAACTAGTTTAGACGTAAAGATGCTACATTACGTAAAAAAAAGAACACCGGCACTTACATTATGGTTATATAATACAGAATTATTCTCCATTTATATTTCTATATTGTCCTTTTTATTACTTGAAATTGTGATGTTAAATAAAACTCGCTTTCAATCCGTGTAGCTTCCAATCTTAATTCAATGCTTCCATCTAGAAAAAGGTCAGTGTAATAAAATGGTGACCAAGAAGTGCACATGAGTTTATAATTGGCATATAAATGAATAGAAATACATTTAAAAAGTCATGTTAGTGTAACCTTTTCCACCTCAACCCAGATATTATATCAACTGATTACTATTACAAATGCTCTTCAGGGTTGTGCACTTCATTAACAATTCAGGTCACACCGAGATCAAGAGTCAGTTAAAATACACCACAAAACAGGCTTGATTACTGTGACATCTGCCTTCATTAAAAGGGCACTGAGCTGTGATATAAACTTATCCATCAGTTATGGAATATTTGTTTGCCACTATCTGTTCCCGGATGAGTTTGTAGTGCATTAAGTTGCCACTGCATCATTACAGTGACAATACTCTCTCCGATTTGCTACATCATTAACCCACATATACACTGTGCCGTTATTAGCCTCCGCATGTCCTCCTTCCCCCATCCCACGTGAAACAAGAACGTCAGAGAAAATCATACAACAGTAGTAGACAGGGAACAAGTTATTTTTATTGATTTTTGACAAATTGTTCGATCAATGCTCTTGAAAATTCACTGCTCCATTACAAAGGCAGCATTCTCCCCAAGCCACTGCTTATCAATAATGATAGTCTCATAGACACACTGTATTATTACAATTAAACTGCTCTAAAAGATTCATTATCACAATGAATGTCCCATATTTTCATTTGAAGGATATCATATATTCTAAAGAAAATGTGTCACAGGTATCCTTTACGTTATGACATCTGCATACAGATGAATAGCTATTCCCTCTAAATAGACATAAATAATATCAATGGTGCTGGAAAACATGCCTTTCTTCTGTGTATTCCTTCTCGGGGACATAGAAGAGTGTTTCTCAACTCCAGTCCTCAGGGAGCCCCAACAGGTCATGTTTTCAGGATATCCTACTGTAAGAAACCCGGTGGCAATGTCTGAGACACCGACAATAATGACATCACCTGTGCAACACTAAGGAAATCCTGAAAACATGACCTGTTGGGGGTCCCTGAGGACAAGAGTTGAGAAACACTGATGTAGAGGATTAATAGGGATTCACATAAAGCCTTGGTACGTTGGAAATACTCTTTATCTAAGAAGAGTGAGCAGCTCAGTGAGAGACCTTGGACCAGTGAATGACCATTCCGAGTTTTCATTCAATCAAAATAAGAGTGTTATCATATGTAGAACATAGTAGAAAAAAAGCCCAATATGCATTCTTAGTGACATGTCAGACCACCTAGGCAGATAAATTTATAGACCCCGTGGAATTCAAAGTGAGCAGTATGTAGAGAACTTTAGTTATCAGTGTCAGGAAAATGGAGGATGAGCTCCGTTCTCAAACCTCAGACTCATACGATAAAAATCACAAATTACAGACCTTTTATATTCCAAATAGGACCACCTTCCAAATGTCAAAATTAATATAAAACACAAAGCAATGGTAGCCAGAAGGACGCACATCGTAGGACACCACATACTGGCTGGCCCCAATATCAGCAGGATACGCAACTGAACTATGCATGCGCTGCCATCATAAAACCATTACGCTGCCATGGCATCACGCTACCATAGTGCTACATAAGTGGTCTGACACATCATTGGGAGCGCATATCTGACTTTATTTCTTCTATGCGAGTGGAGAAACGATATTGGTATTTTGGCGTCGCTCTCCAACAAATTTCGACAGACAGTGGCATAAAATTATCCAGCTTCTCTTTTTATTATATCAATTAAAACAAGCAGATACCTTCATCAGTCAGGCTGGGTGAAACATATCTCTTGGGGCCTATCCAGGGGGCACCAGCCTATTCAGGGAGCACTTCTCCTGAAGCTCACCGGATAGGCTCACAACGCCGTCCGGTACCAATAGATCTTTTGGGTACATCCTCCAGCCCCAAGAGTTATGTCTCACCCAGCCTGATTGATGAAGGATCCTACCTCGAAATGTGTATGTGCTGGTTTTAATTGATATAATAAAAAGAGAAGTTAGATAATTCTATCCCACTGTCTGTCAGAATTTATTGGAGAGCAACGCCAACATGCTAGTATTGTATCTCCACTCGCTCCACTTGACAACCATTTGGTGGATCTATCTAGTTGTCTCCTAGTGAAACTTATATCACACACATTCATACTTTCTTCTCTTCAGCTCCTTATGGCCTCTGGACCCCGGACATTTTACCAAGCCCCAGACACTCATATGCACTGGGTTTGCCCCTCCCCATTTCTCTATTTTTTTTCTTCTATGGTCTTATTGCTACCTCCACATCACTAAAAGGGTTCATCCAGGATTTATGCAGCCTACCACTACTGATATTGCTTTGAAGTTACTACCAAGTTGTGTGCCTTCTGCACAACCTCACAAGGTCAGCAGTGATTTTTGAATCTGTTATGATTTGTGTCCTTAAATGTTATCCCAGCAAGTACTCTGATGTGTCCTTTTTACTAGTTTGGCTTATCAGGAGTAAGGCTATTGTTGAGAAAGGAGAGCTTTAATTGATACTTTGAGGTCACATTTTCATTGCTTGAAAAAAGGCTGCTAATGAAGGGAGTCCTATACCTGCTCCTCAAGAAAGTGAAAATAGTAAGGTAATACTTTTAACTCATTGCCCAAGACATGCCCTACCACTGTTTTCTTGGTGTGCAGATTGTGCCCAATGGTTTTTTTTTGGAGTCATGTAGACATGGAAAAAAATATTTTGATATGATAATTTTTGGCTGCCATTTTCTGAAGTGGTCACAAAGTGGTGTAGTAAAAGCACTGTTGCTAATGAATCATCAAACCGAATCATCAAACCAATCATTCACTGGTTTATTTTTTTATTGTGCTTGAAATGGCTTCTAAATCTAAGTATATTATACATTAGGATCGGCTAAAGCTATACTATGCCAGTAAATTACCTTTTTGACACTATCCAGTAAACGGCTATGGTGTTTCAGTAGCATTCACTCGCATTGACTAGATCACAGCCAGAGAATGACCACCCAATCAATTATGGGCTGTCCTATGGTCATTTAATGGTGATGAGGTGATTTTTCATGTGTTCCTTAACTAGGCTATTTAGAATATAAATGAGAAAAAGTATCAGTCTAAGCCTACAGAAGCTATAAGCAAAATTAATTAATGAGGTGCATTTTTTATGTTTTTAGGTGAGCACTTAGGCCTATTGACGCAGAAGATGGCAAGCCAGAGAGCAAAAGACCAGATTGTATAAATGGATACTATTGGTGTACAATCCTTTGTAACTGTGAAATATGAAGGCAAATATTTTCATGGAGTTGCAACAGTAAAGACAGATGATGAGGTTAAAGTCAGAACAGTGTTAATGAAAAGCCAACAACATTGGAAATAGCCAAAGAAGGAAGACAAAATTTGGTAGAATGAAGATGTTGTTAAAATAAACCATATGGGCTCCTGTGTCAGTGAACAAGCATGCTCATTTTACTGCCCCTGAAATAGAAAAATGCAGAAAGGGTAGGCTAAGCAAGTAAAAGAAAAATCCTACAGACTATGTCATAGAGGTTCTAAGTAAGGCTAAATTGATGATGGTCATTAATTGGACTTACGTTTTTCAATTCATTGGGTGGTAAAGGTCATTCATTGGCTTTTATCAGCCCTACATATTTTTTAATGAGCATATTGCAAATTATTATTTTGCAGTTTTTCCCTATACATTCCATTACCAAACATCAAATGCTATGCATTCTAATTATTTGATTTGTAATACAAGAACACAAAACCTTTTAATTACATTATTAAAATAACAAATGGTCATTCATTGCTCTGCTCACCCTAGTACCAGTGGGAAATGATTCTTCTCACTCTTTGATTATCTATTAATTACAAGGGTTATACAACTTCATAAAATTTACAAATAAAACATTTATGGCAATAATACATACTTACTGTTCCTTCTAACCTCATTTTCAATTTTTTTTTGGACATTCATAATCTCCACCATTCCTTCATGGTGCCCTGTGTACTTTTGCTGATACATCTGTGAGAGTGGGCCTGCTGTACTGAACTAAGGCTAAGGGCCCATTTACACACAAAGATGATCACTCAAAAGATGGCTTTTGAGCGATCATTTTGCAGAAACTACTACTTGGTACTAATGCCTATTAGTACCAATTAGTAGGGTGTGAGCCCCCAGGAGCTGTATTCAGAGAAAAGACCACCCGCTGTTCATGAGTAAATTCCCCTTCTGTCAAGGAGCTGACAGCTAAGAAAATGTTATCAGTGCTCTCCTGGCAGAACACAGCTTGCAGTCCATCTTAGCAGCTCTTCTGCCTAACGATGGATTTCATGACAAAATGAAAATCATCATTTGGCAGAAAAGTGAAAAATGGGCACATTTACACCTGACGATTATCTTTTGAGCGAATTTTGAGTGATAATTGTTGTGTGTAAATGGGCCTTAAGAACTACATTTCCCATTATTATGCACTACCTGTCTGTCTCAGGGTATCATCCATCCTCCACTTCAACCATAGCCCTAGCCACAATACCCATGACGGCAAAAAAAGAAAAGTGCAGCAAACAAGCACTAAGCTCAGCACGGATGCAGGGTGATGATAACCATGACAGTAATTGATCGTCTACTGCACTGATGAACAGTGCACACCACAGCCAAAGTACATAACCCCGAAGTAAGGCCCGTGTGACACCTGAGTACAACAATCTGTACGATGACAGAGAATGTACCTACGGTAGAAAATAGCTGTGTACCACACTATGTGGGATGGTAGCACCACTCCAGGGAGAGAGACGGAAGCCTGGCCCTAACCTAGCGGGGAGGGGGGGGGGTTGGATCCCTGCCTAAAGCGGGGACATCACCTCGATAAAAGGATAAAAGGTGGCCTAGTAGTCTTCTTTCTGGGGCTTGATTGTCCCGATAGGAACTCCTGGAGATGAACCGACACGCGAAGCAAAAACAGAAATGAAAAGCAACAAAACAAACTGGAAAGGAACCAGCAGCTACTTATCTGCAAGTTGAAAAACACCCAGCATGGCAGAGCTCCAAACTCCAAGTTCTCCACTATGGAAGGGAATAAGCAGCACTGCTCATTAGGAGGGGTGAGAATATTTAGCCACTCTGCAACTGAAACAATGGCAGAGGGAATAGTGAACCACACCTCCACCCTACTCTTAGGCATGGCTAATCCACCATGCATCCATGCAGCAAGGCAGACAGCACCAGCAGACCCTGCACATGATGCAGTAACCCTTGACCTGCTTAACCAGGCAACCAGTCTTTGCCTGTGCTGAAGCCACCATGCCACGATGTTGTCGCAACCGACAAGCCGCGACAGAAATCTCTTTTGATCAGTGATATTTCGTATTATTGGTGCTTTGAATGCTCAGCACATGAATTTGGCTGATCAAAATTTGAAACGTCACAATTTGGAAAAACACAGTTCTGGTATGGTCATGTGACCACTTTACACTTTGGGGAAATATTGCATCTTGGAGATAATATATTAGTAAATGCAATAAATTGGAGAGACCAATTAAATTACATATACTTTTTAGTAAACTACATTACTGTTTTAAGCAGCTGCTATTGATGCCATTATCTCAGGTTTGATCAGGTATTGCACAGATGCCAAAATATAAATGGGGGTCTTCAAGTTACAAACATTTAGAGTGCAAATACAGCATATGCACGTGGCTGCACATGTACAAGAATAAACTGACAAAACAAAACATGGTTTTTCTTCAAACAAGAAGAGTATAAAGAGGATCTCAAACTACAACAAGAAAGTACAAACGCTGAGATGTGAGCAACTCAAAACTGGGTTTTTGAAACTGCATCATTCCAAGGCACAGAGCAATGTTTAAAGACTGCAAATTTAGCGCAGTTTGCTAAGGTTTCAGTCCCTACTGGAATCACTTGAATTTCTTTTTATGTTCCATGGCCTCTATAGACAAAACATCTCAGAACAGATGGATCAGTGCGCTTTGCTCCAAAATGAATCAAAGCAACCAAACTTCTTAAACAGAAGGGATTAACATTAAACAAAAACACAAAATAATGAAAAAGAAAGCATAATATTCACTATAATAAACATTAATCATATTTTTCTGTAAGTTAAAGTGATAACTCTAAGCTAAATTTTGAAATCAGTTTTCGGAGGAATCATCGAGACCTCCCTTACTCCAGCTGTTTTTAAGGATGACATCTTGTGGACCGGAGAGGGTTTCTGGTTACTCTTGTTACTACTTCCTTCGGTTTTAGTCCTAGAAGGAATCAATCCACCTCATGCTCTTCACTTGGCCAATGACCTACTAATAGCCCCACCATAAGAGTCGCTGCTAAACTAAAGGCTTTATGGTCAGGAATAGAGTTGAGCGAACATAATCTGCCGAGCTTGATGCTCATTCGAGTATTAGTGTACTCGATGTTGCTCGTTATTCGAGCAAGCATCAAGCCGTGTTCGACCCCCCCCCCCCCCCCGTTTTTGGCCCCTCCCCGCATCCTAGCGTGCGTCAATGGCAAATTTTTTTGTCTAGCAGGCAGGGGAGAGAGAGAAACCTAGAAAAAAAAAGTTCAGCACCTGGCGTTCCACATACAAAAATGCTCGAGTCTCCCATTGTAGTCAATGGGGTTCGTTACTCGAGTAGAGCTCTTGAATTTTACAAAAAGCTCGACTCGAATAACGTGGACCTGAGCATTTGGGTGCTCTCTTATCTCTAGTCAGGAACCACTCTATTTGTCTCATTGTACACTTGTTTCGATTATCTCTCATGCTTGTTCCCATGGATTGTGTTATCTTTATATTAAAGCGACTCTCTATTTTTCCAGAGACCAGAGGGGGGAGTTATATTACCTGCTGCTGTCCTTTCCTCTAGTTCAGCTGATGATTTGCTTGTTCTTAGGGCCCTTCTTCATACTTTCAAGTTGGTCATCCTTAGACTAGCCAAAGCACACTGGGCGCTGGTGGTGCATCAGTAGTGTAAGGCATTACATGCTGCTCTGATTGGTCAGCACTGCTTACATGAGCATCACTGGTTAATCAATAAGCGTTATACAGTACCTGACTTGGGTATCAAGTAGTGATGACAGGAGCGCTACAGTCATGTTGGAGTACTAAAGAGGTGCCCCCAGGATGAAATGGATTAGAGGCAGTATAGGATGGAAGAATGGCATCAGAAAATAAAATATAACACACACACCCCTCCCCTAGTCTTTGGACAATTATGGCCCTGAAATTGGAGGATCACTTTAATAAATAGTAGAATTATTGCTGGATTTCAAACATGTACATAGACCTTGCAAAATCTGAATCGTCTTATACAGAGAGCCCTGGAGGGCTTTACAAGGCTGCAGGCAGCCATGACACTTGAATGGCACCCCAAAATCTCATTGTGAGGTGAGGCCTTCGGGAGACAGAGGAGTCTCCCTCCCTCTGCGGAGCCGTTTAAATTAATTGTCATATTTTCAAAATCAGCCAAGACCCACCATGTGTGGAATGGGCTTGACTCCTGGGTCCACTCCATACAAACCCCACTGGGTTAAAGAGGCTTGGCACATAACCTGGATTAATACTCATATCAAAGACATCCATCTTTAGACAGCACTATGCTGGTCCTTGTCAGTATAGAGTAGGTTCCAGATTGGTATGATGAGGAACAGAAACAGGCAAACAATTCATTCTGCACTGCTACTTTGTATGTAACCCACACCATTCTGTTAAAATGACATATATACAGTGCACTGCAATAAACCTTGACAAGAAAATTGTGCTATGTTGTTTAGGGCCATGACTATAACCTATATTATTTTTGTTTGTAAAAATAAAATTGATATAACCCTACATTACAATATGGATCTGAAGATCAACTAAGAAAAACATCCATTTTCCTGGAGATTTCAGGAAGACAGAATTGCAGCGAATTAGAAGACCAAACATCCGTCACCCATGGTTGTGACAGAATAATCAAAGCAACACCCTTTCAGAATACCAATCCATGTAAAATAAAACATGGAATACAAATGGCCAAGTCTGTGATATTCTCTGTAGCGATATCTCAAATTCAATTATTGCCTGGGTTCTTCTAATTGTAAGCGTTCTACTTTCAATCTGTATCCACATCCGATATTAAACGTCTGAAGCGTTATAATATTTTCCAGTGATAAATGTGTTTAGAGAATAGGAGGTACTTGTTTACTCCCACTGTAAGCTGAATGAGTCGATATCATTCCATGCAGGTATCTTGCATTTAATCACATTGGGTTAACTCCATTATGCAATAAAAGTTATTAATACGCACAAATACTATTGTTATTCAGCAAATCCAAAATGTGTGGAAAATCAAGACAGACACCCGACACATATGATGCCAAAACAAAATGAGTACCTATGTGTACCAGACTAATTGTTTAATTAGACTCACATTCTCTAGAGCACAAACCATGTGCTACCAGTGGATATGTTGAAGTAAACCATACTGCAGGAAGCCTAAGGCAATGCAAAACCAAGCACATTAAGCTATTATGTAAATTGCAGCGTTAACTTCCAATAAACTTGATACTTGAAGACAGAGCAAGCTTGGGGCACTTTTTGTTGAAATATCCTTGAATTGTGCTTCCTCGGCTAGGTATTAAGAAATATTAAACCATCTAACACAATCACAGAGACTTCTGGGGAGACTAACAGAGAGATGGAAGGAGACCGAAAAGCAATAAATACAAACAGCTATCACTATTGAATGTACTTTTTATTCTGTACATTTCATTGCAAAATACTTTTGAGCTTTGATTAATTCTTAACCTCTGCGTTCTTCACTTTATAGTTTGCAGGCAGGAAATCCTCCTACATTTCATGTAAGTCTGTTCATCCCAAAACTTTGCTAACATATGTTCTCATAAGGATTTTAAATAGAGGTGAGCAAATACATAAAAAATGCTTCCTTTTTTCCTTCTAGCAAAATGGAGATGGGAAATGTCTAAATGGATGGTTTACATCTGCTAAAATGCAGGAGCACAAAAAAGTTCCATCCTCACCTGTCAGCCTAAGGATACTGTCATGTCTGTCGAAGACTGCTGATGACAGTTGGGGTGAGTAGGATATCAGAGGAGTTTACGGGAAGATGAAGGTAGCTAGATGCAGAATTGGACGGAACATGGGGCATCAATCTGAATAAAGCACACTGATCCTCCCCAACTGGATCTTCTATGAAGCGGAGCACCTGCTTCGAAAAGGGCAAACCCACTGCTTACACGTGGCAAGGTCTGAAGTTAGAGAGGAACCAGGAAACCAGACCAGGGATTACAGAAAGACAGAACACTGAAAGCTGACAACTGACTACAGTCAAGAGACAGATATGGTAAGAGTGCAAAACTGACAACAGACAAGTATGCAGAGAGTACAAGACTGACTGCAGACAAATAAGGGAGATGGAACAATACCTCTGCAGCATCACCTATTGGATGGCAGCATTCCTTCAAATTAATGCTTGACCCTTTATACAGGTCTGTAGAGTGGTCTTCTTCCTTAAACACAGAGGAGCATGTATGGCCCTATAAGTGTCCTCACTCGCCTTCTTGTTTCTGTCCCTAATGAGCGATGTTCTCTATAGACCTGTGTAAAGGGTCAAGCATTGATTTGAAGGAATACTGCCATCCAATAGCTGGTGGTGCAGAGGTATTGTTCCATCTTCCTTATGTGTATATTAGCCAGAGGAGCATGGATGGCCTTATAAGTCTCCTCACTCACCTTCTTGGTTCTGTCTCTAAGGAGTGATGTTCTCTATAGACCTTTGTAAAGGGACAAGCATTGATTTGAAGGAATGTTGCCATCCAATAGGTGGCGCTGCAGAGGTATTGTTCCATCTTTCTTATGCATATATTACCCAGAGGAGCATGGCTGGCCTTATAAGTCTCCTCACTCACCTTCTTGGTTCTGTCCCTAAGGAGTGATGTTCTCTATAGACCTTTGAAAAGGGACAAGCATTGATTTGAAGGAATGCTGCCATCCAATAGGTGGTGCTGCAGAGGTATTGTTCCATCTTCCTTATGTGTTTATTAGCCAGAGGAGCATGGCTGGCCTTATAAGTCTCCTCACTCACCTTCTTGGTTCTCTCCCTAAGGAGTGATGTTCTCTATAGACCTGTGTAAAGGGTCAAGCATTGATTTGAAGGAATGCTGCCATCCAATAGGTGGTGGTGGAGAGGTATTGTTCCATCTTCCTTATGTGTATATTACCCAGAGCAGCATGGCTGGCCTTATAAGTCTCCTCGCTCACCTTCTTGGTGCTCTCCCTAAGCAGTGATGTTACCCCTTCCATCTACAGACAGGTATGCTGAAAGTCTTAACAAGGCCAATATAACTGACACCCTCAGCAAGGAGGAGCTGGTTTAAATAGCATAAAGAAGATTGCTGACTGAGTGACTGGGCTGTCAATCAACCCAAGCAGACCATCAGCTGAACAACTCTAATAAGGTTACTGATCAGCTGGCTGGGCTAGAATCCCCAGCCAGTCCTTCAGCAAAACAGCAGCAGGGAAGTGTTTAACCCTTGATAAACACATATGATAACCAGGACTGACTGAAATATGTGTCTTCCGTCTGGCGCTCCACATGACCCAGAGCTGACATAGTGACATCACCCCAGAGCCGCTCCCGAGGCAGAGAATAAACCAGCGCCAGCAGTGCAGTGACAGCATATTAACATTTGTTCTATAGTTTATTGAATTGCTTTCAATCACAATATGGATTAGTCACACACATCTATATTTTTCTCATGTTATTAGACACATAGTTAAAGCGTATCGTATCTCTTCCACTATTTGTTGGCTCATCTTTTCACATACAACAGATTTGTCGCAGAAATTTGAGTGTCTCATTTCATTCATCTAAATGGAGCTTAGGCCACTTTCACACGGGATATAAAATTGTGCAACTTTCAGGTGATGCAGCAGCGCTACAAACGCATGTTTGTGAAACCCATGCTTTGTAATGGTTTCCTTCACATTAGCGATATTTTCACCGATGGTTGAAACACAAAAAAAAATCGCGTCATGCTCTATTTTTCTGCGATATGCAATTTTTTTTATCTGCCATGCTTCCCTATGGAGCCTACTTGTTTTTCACAACAAACGAACTTGCGATTTTTGTGTGATTCGATTTTAACATTAGAAACTCCTATTGACTTTCGCGATATAAAATTGCGCACTTTTATTCCAGGGGCGGTAGCAATGCAATTCGAGATTGTTCTCAAGAAAAAGCATCGCAGACACTACAAAATCGCTTGAACAAAGCTGCGATATACACTACAAAATCAACGCAATATCATTGTCGCCCGTGTGAAAGAGGCCTTAAGGAAATATACGCACATGCTACAGATACTACATTATGCATGGAACTGATTAACCCCTTAGTGACGAAGCCTGTTTGCACCTTAGTGACGGAGCCAAATTTTGGAAATCTGACATGCGTCGTTCAACGTAGCATAACTCCGTAAAGGCTTTACATATCCAAGTGATTCTGACATTGTTTTTTCGCCACATGTTGTACTTCATTTAGGTGGTAAAAATAGTCCGATAAAATTTGTGTATATTTATTGAAAGTACCAATATTGGAAACATTTTGAAAAAATTGTCATTTTTTCACAATTTCAACCGTAATATCTCAAATATGTTCAAACATACTGTACAAATTTCTGATAAGATATATATTTCCATCTGTTTACTTTATTCTGAATGCACACTTGAAAAACTTTTGTGTTTTTTTAACCATTTAGAGGACGTACAAATTTAACATTACTTTTCAGCATTTTGAGGAACACTTTGTTTTCCTGCACCAAGCCAAGTTTGCAAAGGCTCAAGAGTGTCAGAATAATAGATACCCCCATAATGACCCCATTTTAAAAACTACACCCCTTAATGTATTCACTGAGGGGTGTCATGAGTATTTTGACCCCACCAGTTTTTTTCAGGAATTAATTCAATTCAGAGGAGAAAAAATAAAATGTCATATTTTTGAAAATATGTCATTTTAAAGACATATTTTTTTCCTATAGTGCCCATGAAAATGAGGATTTACACCCCAAAATGGATACCCCTGTTCCTCCCATGTTCAAAAACATACCAATTGTGGCCCTAATCTTATGTCTGGATGCACAACGGGACCCAAAATGAAAGGAATAGTCGGTGTCTTTCAGTACATAAATTTTGCTTGAAGGCGTTTTAGGCCCCATAGCACTTTTGTAGAGCTCTTGAGTGGCCAAAACCAAAGAGAACCCCCACAAGTGACCCCATTTTGAAAACTAGACACCTTAACGAATTTATCTTGGGGTGTACTGCCCATTTTGACACCACAGTTTTTGAATGAATTCAAGCAGAGAAAAGGAAAAAAATGTGATTTTTGTTTTTTTGGCAATTCTGTCATTTTAAAAACTGCTTTTTTGTACAGCACACACATGAATGAAGACTTGCACCCCAAAATGGATACCCCTGTTTGTCTCGTGTTCAGAGACATACCCATTGTGGCCCTAATCTTTTGTATTGATGCACAACGGGGCCCAAAATGAAAGGAGTAGTCGGTGGCTTTCAGAACAGAAATTTAGCATGAATTTAGGCCCCATTGCCCACTTGTAGAGCCCTTGAGCGGCCAAAATGACAGAGAACCCCCACAAATGACCCCATTTTGAAAACTAGACCCCCTAGCGAATTTATTTAGGGGTGTACTGTGTATTTTTACACTACAATTTTTGAATAAATCTACGCAAAGCAGTAGGAAAAAAAATACAATTTTCATTTTTTTAGCAGTTGTATCAATTTAAAAACTGTTTTTTTTTGTACAGCACACATAGGAATGAAGACTTTCACCCCAAAATGGATCCCCCTGTTTGTCCAGTGTTCAGAACCATACCCCTAGTGGCCCTAATCTACTTAAAGGACACATGGCTAGGCCTATAATGGAAGGAGCACCCGTTGGATTTCAGGGTACAACGGAATAAATTCCAGGCCCCATTGCCCACTAGTAGAGCCATTGAGCGTCCAAAACGATTAAAAAACCCCACAAATGACCCCATTTTAAAAACTAGACCCCTTATCGAATTCATCTAGGGGTGTACTGCATATTTTGACCCCACAGTATTTGAATAAATCTAAGCAAAGCAGAAGGAAAAAATTACGATTTTCATTTTTTTGGCAATTTTGTCAATTTAAAAACAGGGTTTTTTTGTACAGCGTACATAGGAATGAAGACGTTTTCCCCAAAATGGATACCCCCGTTTGTCCCGTGTTCAAAAACATACCCATTGTGGCCCTAATCTACTTACAGGAAACATGGCAAGGCCTGTAATGGAGGGAACACCCGTTGGATTGCAGGGCACAACTGAATGCATTCCAGGCCCCATTGCCCACTTGTACAGAATAAAAATTGACACCTTAAAAAAATATCCCCCCCTCCGTGCCCTTTTCGGCGTTCCCCAAATCTTAGATAAAAGTAATAATGTGAACTGTGTGGTATTTCCAAAGACAGGGGTAATTACGGAGGCTGGTTGGGATGGGTACATGGGGCAATAAAACCGTGTATCCCCCCTCCTCTCATGCTTTTTGGGGGTATTTCGTGACCTCAGTAGCGGGTATGGGGTGTAAAAAGTGGCGCACTGTGAGTCTCCGTAAGCTTGATGAGGTGCGGCGGTCTCACACAGAAGGCGCTCAACAAGCTGCTCCTGGAACTGCATGAAGGCGAACATTCCCGGGGCTTCTTGTAAATTGCGTATTACAGGTAGCGGTCTGAATAACGCCGGGCTCACGCTGCCATAGGCGGAATCCGTTTGCGGAGGCCCGCAGCAGATCCCAGCTGTGAGCCCGGCTGTAACCCTGCGTACGGCCGCGTAATGTACTGCACATAACTGCCTACTCACACAGGCGGTCATGCGCAGTATATATATTTTTTTGTTTGTATTTCCCGCACCGTCGCTTAGCGATGACGCGGGTACCCGCAGCCCGTATACAATGTAGTTGCGTATGGGCTGCGGGTATATCCGCGACCATGGAGCACAATAGGCTCTATGTTGCGGATATCCGCAGTAAAATAGTACCTGCTGCGTTCTCTTTTCTGCGAATGGATTACACAATTCGGATCCGCTAATGTGAGCAGAATTGTGTAATCCAATGCGATTGATCTGCGCAATACCGCATCGATGAGGGGAGATGAACCTTCACCTTTTTTTAACTTTTACGTGACCGCCGTTATCCAATGGATAACGGCGAACACGTGATCAGGAACTGCTCACCGCGGCCCCCCGTGAAATCTCCAGGCTCTCGGCTAAGTTTTGTAGCCAGGAGCAGGGAGATTTTAAATTACCACAGCTTTTGCGCATGCGCCTGCCATTTTGGCGACATGCGCGTGCGCAGAAGCTGGGGTAAGGTCCATGGATAAATACGCGGGCCTTAGGTACATCATTTCATCCTCCCTCACAGATAAGATCCGTGGGGGGAGATGAAACGCAAACTTTTTAAACTTTTTTTTTTCCTTTCTACAATTTTTTTTTTGTTTTACTTTTTACACTTTTTTTTACTATACATGATCACTGTCATCCATTGGATAACAGTGCTCATCTCTGCAGGGACATCCCTCTGCTCCTGGCTACACATGGCAGCCAGTAGCACAGGGATTTTAAATTTCCCGGGGCTCGAGCCCCTCTGTGCACGCGCCCGGTGTTAATCATCGGGCGCGCATGCGCAGAATGGGACTCCGGTCCCAGAAGACTGGGACACCGCTGCGGACCGGGGGTGAGTATTTTCACCTCCCCTCATGGATCCGATCCATGAGGGGAGGTGAAACTTTACTTTTTTTAAACTTTTTCGCGATCGCCGCGATCATCCCCGGTAACACCTCCTGGCTCCCGGCTACCTTCAGGAGCCAGGAGATTTTAAATTTTCCGGGGGCTCCCGGGCTTCTGCGCATGCGCGTGATGTCATCGTCTGGCGCGCATGCGCAGAAGGCCGGTGGCGGGTCCGGGAGGACCAGATCGTCGGGGGACACCGCCGACAAGCCGGGTGAGTATTTTCAGCTGCCCTGATGGATCTGATCCATCAGGGCAGCTGAATATCTATCTTTTTACACTGTTTTGTTTACTTTTTAGCGATCGGCGCTATCCATTGGATAGCGCCGATCGCAATGCCGGGAGTGATTGCCCGCATCCTGGGATGACAGCTCCATGCTGTCGGCTACCTGCGGGCACTGACAGCATGGAGCTGTCACGTCCTCAGGCAAGTGGGCATTAATCCAAAGAGGATGCCTAAAACTACGTCCTCTAGGATTAAAGCCCACTGTCTGAGGACGTAGTTTCCCGATGGGGCGGTCGTTAAGGGGTTAATAATAAATTTGTCGCAATTTGACGGAATATTTTTGGGAAGCTATCTTCACAGATCCTGAAATAAACAGTACAGCGAAAAACACCAAAAGTGACCATTATTCTGGAAACTAGACCCATATAGGAATTCATCGAGTTTAGTTCGTGTTTTGCTACGGTATGAAAATGAAAAGTGCAGGTTTTTTTTTCAAAAACACATTTATTTTTTATATTCATGAGGAGACATAAAGAAGTCCAAAAGTTGCTACTCAATTTGTCTGAGTACAGAAGGCACCAGTATAGAATAAACAAAAAGAGAATATAAAAACTCCATACAGATATTGCTCTTGGTCAGATTTGAACCTAGTACTCTAGCACAAGGTAGCTGTCTAATAAATAAGCCACCAAACTACTTTTGCTAGAGAAGGAGAAAAATAAGAACATAAAGATAGCATACAAACTCCATGCAGATGTTGTCCATAGTCAGATTTGAACTTAGAACCTCACACTAGAAGGCAACGGTGGCAGCCACTGAGCCACTAAGCATCTTCCACCTTCCTCTTTTGTCTTCTTCTCTTCATTCTCCTCTTCCTCCTCCCCATTATTTTTTTCTCCTCCTTTGTTGGAGGGTGAAGAAAAAAGAGGAAGAAAGAGGAGAAAGAGAAAGAAGAACACGCACGGCAGCTCAGTGATTGGCATTGTTGACTAAAGGCCCATTTAGACACAACGATTATCACTCAAAAGATGTCTTTTGAGTGACTTTTGAGTGATAATCGTTATGTCATTTACATCGCAAGATGAGCAATCAAACGCTGAGCGATCACCTTGCAGCCCGGAGGATGCAGAGAACAAGCAAGGGAGCAGCTTGTTCTCTGCATCCAGCTGTTCCACGCTGGGAGCGTCCGGCTATCATACAGCCGAGCGCTCCCAGTGGAGGATGCAGAGCACAAGCGGGGTGTCCCCCCTTGTCTTCTGCATCCAGCTGTTCCCCGCTCTGAGGCAAGTCATACTCAGCCTGCAATTGTGCAATTTTCCTATTTTAACCTCTGTACGTGTTGTACATACTGAGGTGTGCTGCGGGACTCTGTCTACACATGCAATTGTGCAAATGACTTTATGTCTGATCCACACAGTATAATCGAAGAACCATACTCCTGCAGGATTCAAAATCTTCTAATTTGTCCAACTCTGAAGGCCAACGACTCTCCCACAGCGACCTAAATTTTGTACAATATTTAATGCCCATGATTTTTCTGACTTTCCACCAAACTTTACGCATCAGCTTCAAGGTAGGGAGATACATTTAAATTTATAAGCCTCTAAAGCCTGAGTTCCCAAATAAGACTTCAGCATTTCCAAACTAGCTTCACCTCTTCCCTCTTTCATCTTTGGCAAATTGCAAGGCCTTCTGTTTTATGCGGAGACATTTTTTATGCCATACCAAATCACTGGTAAACCTGTTGACCATGTAAAAAAAAGTTGTCCCAGAGGGGGCATTATGCAGTAAATATAGTAACTGTTGCATCCATATCATTTTGACTAAATTCATTCTGCCTATTGCTGATAGTGGAAGTTTGCTACACACTGCCAACGTTTGCTGAAATCGTACCAACAGAGGATCTAAATTCAATTTAGTGAAATCTTGAATAGTTCTAGTGACATATACTCCCAAATACTTAAAAGTCTGTGTTCACATTAAAGGGACATGCTCTATAGGAATAGTAAGATCTAGGTTATCCACCGACATAATAATGGATTTTTCAAAATTATTTATAAAGCCTGAATAGTCATTAATTACCCTAATAACTGTTTTCAAGGATGTACTCAAGTCACCTAGAAACAAAAGCATGTTATCTGCATAAAGAGCTATCCAGTAAACACAATATTCAGGATTTAGGAATTGGCTGAGCCACTGCATTGATTGGCCAATTCATAAATCCCGCTTCCACAACGGGATTAATTCTTCAAACTCTGCTCAGCCAATCAATTCAGAGCTGGATAAACCAATTCATAGCCCTCGCATTGGTTCATCAAGCACTGCATTCATTGGCTGAGTAGTGTTGGATAAACCAATCAGAGCCATCACTTCTTGGAGGTGGGATGATTTGTGAATCCTGCAACTAGGAAGTGATCTTCTGTGGGCGAACAAGGACTGCAGGATGCACGGCGGAGCTCCGGACAGCAGGAGGAGGACCTGGACCGAGCCTGCTAGGCAAGTCTTTCTTTTTTTTTCAGGGAATGCAGACCCCTTATTTTAAGGGTAGTCAAATGTATCGCATTGCATGAAAATTGCTAGCTCGTGAGAAGCGATAAACAAGGGGACTCCATAGGGAAACATAGGCTACAAAAAAATTGCAAATCGCTCAAGTATTGAGCATGCCACAACTTTTTTAGCGCAATGTAGCATCAGAGAAAACATTGTAAATGTGAAGAAGCCCATTGGAAAGCATGGGCTTTACAAACATGTGTTTTTAGCACTGTCATATGGCAAGAAAACAGTGCGATTTTGTCACCCCGTGTGAAAGCAGCGTAAAAGTGATATAGACCTATAATACGGTAACCGATGACAGTTGCATGAATTCAAGTCTCCCAGCATAAGGCGATGAAATCTGTAAACCCCACTATATAGCCAAGTAGTTGCCTTTTAACTACACTATTATAAGGCAGTGAGCTGTATTAAGAGATCAAGTGACAGCCATAAGTATAAAGCCTGCCATGTAAACAAATATACTGACCCTTCAAGTCAAGTTTACTGGAATAACACTAAAAAGGGATCATTTTATGAATCAAGATACTAACTCCTCTCGAGTAACCCATATGTGTAGCCTGATATCTGTGCCTCACCCAAGACCTATTATCAGAATGTAAAACAAATGGCACAAGATACGTTTCTTGCAGGCACAAAATCAATGGACCGCTTGAAATATTGTATACCTTATAACAGGACCCCCCATACCTTGTGCATTCCAGGAAATAATCTTTATATCATTAACCATAATCTAGGAATAGAAAACGGTTATGATCTGCAGCACACATTTCTATAAAAAGGCAGAAATACTTGATATACTTGTAAGTTGAGAGGATCGCCAGATAAATACATCACCGCACAATTTTACACAAAGTAGACCTTCCAGGAGCATTCAGGGAGACAAGAGGAAAGAACAGAAAGAACCCATCAAACCAAACAATACAACCTGTAAAACTACTAACAAGTTGGAGCACTAGTCCTCCATGAAGGCGAGATTTGTAGTGAATATACCGTGTTTCCCTGAAAATAAGACCCTATCTTATATTAATTTTGCCCCCAAAGAGCCACAGGGTCTGCCAATCACTGCGGCGCTCGATGAACCAATCATAGTCATTCAATGTGATGTCCGTGATTGGTTCATCAAGCGCCGCAGTGATTGGCGGAGCAGGATTTTCAACCCCTGTTACTAGCAAGCAATGTCCTTTCAGCGCTGAGAACTGCATGGATCCCTGATGGAACTGCAGGGAACAGTGGGAGAGACCCGGATGGCGCCTCGTAGGTAAGTATTGTTTTGTTTTTTTTACATGTGGTGTAGCTAGGGTGAATTTTTAGGATAGGGCTTATATTTCAAGACCCAACCCCCATACACACCCAAATGAAAATCATGGTAGGGCTTATTTTAGGGATAGGTCTTATTTTGAGGGAAACACAGTAGGTAAATAATGCTAGTCTTGCTCTGTGCAACTTTTCTTTTTTACCAGTGCTTCGAGCAACAGAAGCCTGTATTAGTAATGTCCCACTCCCCAGAAAAAGATGCTTGTGCCTTTTGTGTACCCCTTGTATATTTCACATAGGAAGACATATACATCAACATTTATTTGATAACTATCTGATAAATTATGATCACTTATTCATATTAGCTATGCAAAATGATAATTCCAACAATTGCAAAAATACTTTTTCGTTTATAAAATCATTAGGGCTCTTTGTTAAGTTCCTGTGCAGATTTTTATGACAAAACATAAATTTTATATGTCATGCTATTCAAAGTATTTGGCCTTGGCAAACAATTAATGAATAGCACATTGCATAATACCAAAAGGCAAAGCGTAGCAGAAGGTTGAACTAGAACAAAAAACTCTTTCAATTGCAGACTGAACTCCGATTCACCAATTGCAATACAAATGATTTCTACATAGACAAAAATGTGTGCTATGGATTTATTTCCTGTAAGAAGACAATATTTCCAGCCTGCAACTGTGATTTATTTAACTACTAGCTTACCCGCCGCGCGTTGCTGCGAAGACAGACAGACATACATACATTCGTTTTTATATATCTAGATAACAACCAATCACAGCGCAGCTTTCATGTTAACTCAGTGGTATAATATATAACAACCAATCGCAGCGCAGCTTACATGTTACCTCAGCTTTAAAATATATAACACCCAATCACAGCGCAGTTTTCATGTTACCTCAGCAGTATAATATATAACAACCAATCACAGCACAGCTTTCATGTTACCTCAGCAGTAAGAGAAATAACAGCCAATCACAGCGCAATTTTTATTCTGCTCAGCAATATAAAAAATAGCAACCAATCACAGCACAGCATTCATTTTACCTCAGCGGTATAATATATAGCAACCAATCACAGCACAGCTTTTATGTAACCTCAGTAGTATAAGAAATAGCAACCAATCACAGCACAGCTTTCATTTTACTTCAGCAGTATAAGAAATAGCAACCAATCACAGCACAACTTTCATGTAATCTCAGCAGTATAATATATGGCAACCAATCACAGCACAGCTTTCATGTTACCTCAGCAGTAAAAGAAATAGCAACCAATCACAGCACAGATTTCATTTTACCTCAGCATTCTCAATATCCAGCAATTGTCTTGCGAAATGTTCAGCGAATGCATCATTTTGTAGCTGAACACGCATCCCGTTGCTCGTAATGCCTTTCACTTTCGTGCTTGAGATGGAAATCAAACGATCTTTGTCTGGGGGGCATAACTGTCGACAATGCTCGCACGCGTGCCACCTATCGTAGGATAGATGTACTATGCCAGTAATCTTCCCAGGAGTGTACTCAACAACTTCCCAAAGTTTCATGGCAATTGGATGAATGGTGTAGTAATGCATAAAGGACAGACAGACAGACATACATTAATTTATATATATATATATATATAGATGACATCAGGAAGTGAGAGAATTAGATTCCGTATGTAAAATTTGGACACTAATTCTTTTGCGCCTAGGATGGAATAATCGAGTTTGGACCCATCAGCTTTTCCTATTTATGACATAATCAATGCTCATGCCAAATTTCAAGTTTTTATGACATCAGGAAGTGAGAGAATTAGATTCCGTATGTAAAATTTGGACGCTAATTCTTTTGTGCTTAATATTTAATAATCGAGTTGGGACCCATTAGCTTTTCCTATTTATGACATAATCAATGCTCTTGCCAAATTTTAAGTTTCTATTACATTGGAAAGTGAGAGAATTAGATTCCGTACGTAAAATTTGGATGCTAATTCTTTTGCGCTTAGAATTTAATAATCGAGTTGGGACCTAATAACTTTTCCTATTTATGACATAATCAATGCTCGTGCCAAATTTCAAGTTTTTATGACATTGAGAAGTGAGAGAATTAGATTCCATACGTAAAATTTGGACGCTAATTCTTTTGCGCTCAGAATTGAATAATTGAGTTTTGACCCATTAGCTTTTCCTATTTATGACACAATCAATGCTCGTGCCAAATTTCAAATTTTTATGCCATTGAGAAGTGAGAGAATTAGATTCCGTACGTAAAATTTGGATGCTAATTCTTTTGCGCTTAGAATCAAATAATCAAGTTGGGACCCTTTAACTTTTCCTATTTATGACATAATCAATGGCTGTTCCTAATTTCATGTTTCTAAGACATCGGGAAGTGAGAGAATTAATGGCAATGATGGAAATCGAAAGATCTACGTGGAGGGGGGGGGGCTAACTGTCGACAACGCTCGCACGCTCACCATTTTTCATAGCATAGATGTACTATGCCAGTAATCTTCCCAGGAGTGTACTCAACAACTTCCCAAAGTTTCATGGCGATCGGATGAATGGTGTAGTAATGCATAAAGGACAAACAGACAGACAGACAGACACGCATACATTCAATTTTATATATATAGATGGTATATTATATATGTATTTGGACCATAGGCTCCCGTATTTTTAATTGTCTTTGTATTAGCACTTTTGCATGTAATAAAGATTATTATTTTATTTTCATTTTGGGAATGTATGACAAATAGGTCATTTCTTTGCCTTTGGCAATTTGAACTTTAATAATAATCTTTATTGATATAGCGTCAAAGATATTCCGCAGCATTTACAAAAATAGGGGGATACAGGAAGACAAAAATACAAAAACCACAGTTACATAGAAATCAGTTGATAGAAACAGTAGGGGTGAGGGTCCTGCTCCAATGAGCTTATATACTACAAATAATGGGGGGATACAGAAGGTAAAGGGTCTGGAGATGTGCAAGGTATGGCGAGGTGGAGAGTGAGGGATGCTATACACATAGACAATGGTCAGACTTGAGCCGTGTAGTGGCTGAATCGGTGTGACTGCAGGGGGTGGTTGATAGCGGCTAGCACGGTTGCAGTCCCTAGGACAGGGAGCATATTATGAGGCAGAGTACAGAGGGGTTTGGTTTAGGGGATATGGTATGCCTCCCTAAAGAGGTGCGTTTTTAGAGCACACCTGAATTTTGTGAATCAGGGATTGTGTGGATAGTTTTGGGTAGCGCATTCCAGAGGACTGGTGCTGCTCTGGAGAAGTCTTGGAGGCAGGAATGAGAGGTTCGAGTTAAAGTGGCACTAAAGTCTGATTTAGCAGAGCGGAGGGCCTGGGCTGAGTGGGGGATTGAGATGAGGGAAGCAATGTAGGGGGAGCCTTTGGTGGCAGCTGTGGTTTCTTACTGAGACATGGCGCCAGAACCAGGCGAGGTAACATGTTTGCATTTCAATTTCATAATTTGCCAGATCCCTACTTGCTGTATTCATTAGGAACTGACGAAGCTTTAAAATATGCCGTGTGTATGTGACACACTTCTGCCCTGCTCTTTACAAAGCAGAGAACTTGTGTGAAAATCATATATCCAGGAACCACACCATGACTGCTTATTGACAGCAAACAGCGAACTTGAAAACTATGAAGAATTGATAGATATTTCAAAGATATACATACTATGCATCAGGGGTGTAGCTAAAGGCTCATGGGCCCAGGTGCAAAAGTGTATCTTGGGACCCTCCAACTTCTCTTAACCCCTTAATGCAGAGGCGTAACTTGTAACTCTTGGGGCCCAATGCAAAACCTGTAACAGGCCCCCTAACTATAATACTTTATTCATAGTACTCGGCTCCTTATATTGAGAAGAGAGGCCTTATGGGCCCCCTAAGTCTCCTGTGCCCGGGTGCAACCGCATCCCCTATAGTTACGCCAGTGCTATGCATATGTGGTCTTTTTCTGTAGTAATTAGGCTTGCATTGCATTAAACAAAGATATAATTTTCTTTTCTAGCCCATTATCTGAATATCCTGGTCAAGGCAGAGAGGCTTGAAGGCACCCCTCTGGTACTCACCCCCAAGGGAATATGCCTAACCAACTCTTTCCTAGTCTTCATTGCTTTAATTGTATTTATGTGTACTACAAATATATTTGTCAATTGTGGATTGTGTCTATTGAAACTAAAGTGATGCCTTCACAAATAGCCTTGTGCACATTATTCATTGTATTTGTTGTATGAGGACAATTTTTTGCAATCATTATTTATTTCCCTCTCTTTTCTGCTGGCTGCAGTAGACTGGCTTACTCAGTCTGTATAGGCTAATTAAATTTTAACATGTCCAGAGCCAAAGTGAAGCGCAGTTTTAATTACCATTTACTCTCAGGAAAGTCATAGAATCAATGCATTTATAATAGTTGTACATGTGGCCTCCTAAATCCTGCTAGTCATCAAAGGTTAATTTTGAAATATGTTTCATTTGGACTGCTATGAGAAAATAGCTTACTTGCATTTGCAGTTTAAATATATATTAGAAAAAAATGTTGTTAGCATTTAATCCCGCTAAATCAGGTCTGTGTGTAAACATGTACAAAAACTGCTGCAATGTGAGTAATGGTAGGAATTGATTATTTTTGAAACATTAAAGGACACTTGCATCTAAAATCACTCTCATGCAAACAATATTAAAGTTCCTGTGGACTTTAAAGCTTAATGGTGTTGGGCGAATTGAATGAGTCAAATCCAGTTTCAAGTTGAACTTTGCTAAAAGTTTGGTTGAGAGCGAAGCGGGTGGATCTCATTGGCTGAACCCACTAAAGGCGGTCCAATGGTCAAATCTGATCAAGGACAACATCTGCATGGAGTTTGTATGTTCTCCCTATGTTTCATAATAATCACCTTTATTTATATAACACATGCATGTTATGCAGCGCTTTACATCGCTGGATATTTTCTATCGTCATTGGGACTCGCAATGTGTATTCACCTAGTAGGATATTTTCTGAGTGCGGAAGGAAACCCACAGAAATACAAAAAGAAAATACAAACTAGATTGAGCTTGCCTACAATCCAGTCATGATTTAGATAAGAATCATTTGCAGAATTCCAGGTCATTCCAAAGGGTTCATTTACTTCTTATGCCCCATTTAGACACAACAATTATTGGTCAAAAGATGTCACTCAAGCGACTTTTGAGTGATCGTTGTTGTGTCATTTACAGCACAAGATGATCGCTTAAGATGAGCCATCACCTTGCACTGCCAGCGGAAGATGCAGAAGACTAGCGGGGTGTCCCCGCTTGTCTTCTGCATACAGCTGTTCTCTGCTCCCAGCGCCCGACTGTTATACAGCCGAGCGCTCAGAGTGGGGAATGCAAAAGACAAGTGGGTTGTCCCCACTTTCCTTTTGCATCCAGCTGTTCTCCGCTCCAAACTTCGGCTGTTATACAGCCAAGCGCTCGAAGCAGAGGATGCAGAAGACAAGCAAGGTGTCCCCGCTTGTCTTCTGCATCCAGATGTTTTCTGCACAGAGCGCCCGGCTGTTATACAGCCAAGCGCTCCTTGCCGGGTATGGAGAACAGAGCTGGACCCCTCTGTTCTTCATATCCAGCCTGTTATCACGGAGCGAGATACAGCTGAAACAATAGTATCAGCTGTATCCCGCTGTGAATCCCTGATAAGGCTCATCGTTGATTTCAGTACGCTGAAAGATAACGATGAGCAACGGGAAAACTGCACGATGTAAGTGCAGTTACACACAACGATTATCGATCAAAAGACGGATTTTGAGTCATAATCGTCATGTCTAAATAGGCCTTTACACTTCCTGCTGCAGATATATATATATATATATATATATATATATATATATATGTATATATATACAGAATTCATTCCTGTCATTACCTAACCTGCCGCCTCCAACATTTCCCTTTTTCCCCTTAAAGAAAATTATTATCTCACATACTCAAGACCTAGGACCTCTGAAATCCTGTTGAGTGTAAGACTCGCGACGGTTTTAATAACACAACCTACATTTACCACTGGGTTTCTTGTTCAATGAACCACAATCACTTCCATCCATCATAATATTTAGCATTTCTCTGTGCCCATAGCACATAATCCATTTTCCATTGGCGCACATGTCGTTGTCACTTTCTTAAATGGAAGATTCTTTTTCTGCCAGCTTAAATCCACTGCCATGGAGCTGTTTAAGAGAGACTTGAAGTTGGCAAGACAAATTCTTCAATTTAGCTTGTCATCTTAAATGTGATTCCTGCTTGATAAAATTTGTTTATGTTGGAGCTCTGAGGCAGTTGAATTCCTTTCATTTGGATCGGGAATGCAATGGACTTTAGTACCCCAGCTATCAAACGAACAGTTAATTTTACTTGTATCTTTCTTACATATAGCCAGTAATATTATGTTCTACAAATTAGCTTTTTGTGACTCTTACACTGGTTGGCACAGTATCGCAGCACCAGCTGTGCAGTGGAGTTACAATACGATCATTTACTGATGGCAATGTTACAATTCTAAAGCTAATTTTGAGGACACATTCAAAAAAGCCAATTATTCCACCAGTTCATATGGCCTATATAACCTCTCAGCTAAAGGTATGATTGTAATACACATTTCCAGACATACTGTATTTCCTGTCCTTCCCATTGATTGCATTTAATTTGTGGTTTAATTGAATAAAGAATGATATAGAACTTTGATTACATGAGATTCTGCTTATTCTTACAGAATTGATGCAGATCAGATAAGAATTAAATTTTTATAATTTGGGTTTCAATATACAGTACATGTAACAACATTTTAGACAGAGCCCTTCATCAGGCTGGGCAGTAGTGTGTGAGTTGAAGGAATCGCTATATATGCTGAGAACTAAATTATGTCAACTATTTTCAAGTTTGGAATGAAGTTCCCTTTCTTTCAAAAATACAATCTTGCCATTTGTAGGTTGAATGCGACCCTACTGATATATTTGGCGTATGGGCTGGGAGTTTTTCGAATGCTTACGCCAAACCTATAGAGAAAAAAAACGGAATTTGATTCTTACTAGTACATTATTTGTGGGTCAAACCAGAAACAGATCCTAGGTACAAGTGATTGGCTCCCAAGTCAGTTTCTAATGGGGTTGTGTTCTCTTGGGCCATTAACCCTTTCCAATCCAATTTTGGATTCAGAGTTTCCTAAAAGGCTTTCTTTTTTTGCTGTTATACTATGGTGCCATCTGCTGGCTAAAGCCAGTGTGCGCGCCAAAGAGGCTCTGACAGCAGAGTGGCTGGCAATAGACGGTAAGAATACCCTGTCTGGCATCTTCTGACATTGGAGCTATACAAGCTTCAATCAAAATGTAGGAAGACGTCAGACGGTGGATTGGAAAGGGTTAAGACCTCAAATTAGAAGCCCATTATTGTGTCAGACCATGAATGCGCTGGAGGATCCTTTGGTACTCTAGTGAGCAAGTCTGCTCCTGCTTGAAATACCTTTCCATAGAAGTTTATGTATGGGGCATAGAAAATATAATACCTCTTTTTTAGTGACTCTCGTCCAGTCTAAATAACGTATAACCATGCATAATTATACAGTATCACTGATGAGATTTCTTTAAAACTAAAGCCATACATGTCACGTATTAAGTTTAAATATGACAAGAACCAGCTGATATACACGCTACTCACCCAAACGTATCAAGTGCAATATGGACTTGCTCTACAGAACGCTCTTTTTAACAGGCAACACATTTCACCCTCAGAATTAGGACTTAGCACATTAAGTTTGCAAATGCTTTGTTGTACCCAAGTGTGATTGTTCTCAGTAAGAGAAACCAAGTCATCTTGTAGAGATGATACCTTTTAATGGCTAACAAAATGTGATACCCAATGCACATTCACCAAGAGACTGTACTAACTTTTATTCTTTGCATTCATGCCCCTTTTTTAAAGTACAGTATGTTGCTGTCTGATTGGTAAAGCCTTGCACTGATGAGCTTGTGTTATCTAAGAATATCTTAACCTTTATCCCACAGGTCAATCAATTGTGTCCAATAGGCTATAATGACTATGTGTAATTCTCTTCCACAATGCACAATTTAACATTTATCCGCTTAAGTGCTATTTGCTGTATTTTCAACTTAACATCACTAATTTTGTAAGGTTAGTATTTCACCTTGAAGGATTGACATGTGTTTTATAAATTCTAAAATTAATTGGATCTGATCATAATAATCAAGAACAATCATAATCTACCCTTCTGACTATCTCTTGCTCTTCTTCACAGAATGTGTTAAAAATATACTTAGATGAATGATTCCTTAAAATCATTGTGAACATACTTTTTTCTTTTTACATTAAAAAACATCTAAAAAAAATAACGAGAGGAACATTATTATGAAAACTGTTTTCAGGAGATCAGGTTTGGTAAAATGTATCATAAGATAAAGTTTAAAATAACCCTCCAGTCCAGGGGCCAAATTTGAAGTTAGGTAAGGGAAAAAAATAATATTACCTTGTGTCTGCTCTTTCTCTTTACATCCCTCTGCCTTTGATCTGCCATGTACTGTGAGTAGTATGAGAAGCACTGTGGTCATCTTGTATGATAAGGGGCTTGGAAAGAGGAAGATTCATGGCTTGGCAGAAGGGCACAAAGAGGAGGGGCACCAAGTAATGTTGCTCCTTTTCCCCACCTAATTTTAAAGCACAGCTGAGTTTTCAATAAGTTTCTAAAATATAACAGGATCTCTTCACCCACACATTTACTGCCATTTGATAGCTCCACCTTCCCCATTGCTAAGGAAACATCACTGTCTCTTTGTCGCTACAGAAGCTCTGTACCTAATGACAGACAGTGGATTGCAGAGAAACTGGAAGAGAGACCCCTAGTGGAAGCCACTTCAAATGCGATTTACAGTTGTAAAGCAACAAAATGTGAATGCAGGTATATTACAGAAATTATGAGATTAACTCTTTCAGGACCGTAATTGATTCCATTAATCTGGGGGTAGTAAAACTATTGGACAATTATGTCCCTTAGTCCTCAAAGGGTTAACACCAGCTAGTAGATGAGGATATGTTGTCTGAAAAGTTAGTGCCCCTTTAAATTTTGTCCCTAGACTGAAGGGTCTCTTTTTTAGGGATTTTACCCATACAGTGGTTTTAAGGTCCTATGTTTCCTTTTTCAGCTACCGCAATTATTTTCTAGTTTTTTTTTTTAATTTATTGATTATTAAAAAAAAGAAAAAAAAGGATTTAAAAAAAAAAAAAAAGTATAGTTGTTTTTTTTTAAATAGTATAAATTTTTTTCTAAAATAAAGTACAGTAATGGATTCCCCATTATTTTGGGATTTTTGATTCATAATTTGTGTAGTATCGGATTATAGGGAAAATATGGCAATGGTTTATGTTGGTGTCGGTGGTGAGTCATTTCTTTTAATATATATTTTTATTTTAATCTGTAATTTTTTGTTTTTACTTATTTTTAGAACTATTTTTTTAAACATCTATGTCCTCCATGACGTCATCTAAAACCTCTGGGAAACATTCATAATGTCATTTTTTCTTCTATTTCACAGGTTTCCACTGCAACTGGCGTATCTATAGGTGCCACAGTTCCGGGAAAAAACATCCACTTGTAGTGACAATAGTCACCAGCATAGCTGATCTGGGTCTGCTTAAACCCTGCAGCTCTACCATGTCAGAGGGCACCCAGTGATCACATGATTACTGGGTCGAATAGCAGAAGCGGCACTTCCACTTACTTTATTTGCAAAAGAGAAGGCAGAAGTCATTAAAAAACGCTTTTGCCTCCTCCTTGGGGTCCTCAGCTGTCATTGACATCTGAGAACCTGACCTGTTTCTGCGAGATTGCAGGAGCAGGAGCTTTAACCCCTTATCATAATTTTATTATGGAGCAGGAATAAAGCCCAGGACCAAGCATCATATATTTATGGTGCTTGGTCTTTGTCAGGTTAGATCATACTGAATAAAAAGTTCAACTATCTATTCTGTTGAACACAACTCTTATGGGCCTTTTACACTGGCAGATAATCTGTCTGTGTTAACAACTACAATGAGCTTATCGCTGGGTGTTCTTTCCCTCCACATACACAGGAAGATTATTAGCTGTATGGGAATGACTGATCGTTAACACAATTGTTTGTCCTTACATGGTTGTCATTGATTGGGTCTACATCTCCTTGTTTACATGAGAGGAAGTGTGACTGACCAACAAGCATTTTTATTTTTACCTATATGACACAATCAGTCGATCAACAGGCATTTGCTCATTCGTCTGCTGACCGTTCGTCCTTTTATACAACCCGATTGTTGGGTGAACGGGCATTCATAAGAATGCTCAGGTGTGATAACCGTCTCATGTAAAATGACCATAGCCTCCTATAGTTACTGTGAGTAATAATTTCTGCCAAACACACACACTGCAAATGTAGGGGCAGATTTACTATTGAAAATTTGACAAAACTATCTTTCATGATTTGAGCCACATTTATCACATGTGTTTAGACACTTTTGGACACTTTTTATTATTCATCGGACAAATGGGCTTGGCTTCATGAAAAGTAGCAAAGTGACTCTGGGAGTCAAAAATTGTCCCACATTTTGGTGTAATTTTAGTTACAAACTAGGCCAACTAATAAGTGATATAAAGTTAAACTAGACAGTTTAAATATACCCCTGATTTATCAGTGAGTAGAGTCACTGAGATAGATCTGACACATTTAAAGACTGTCTAGTCTAATTTTGCACTGTCTAACCATTATACATTAGTAGTAAGTCTGCAACATTGAGTTAATAGACCCTTACAGATTCACAAGAAAGCAATCTTGAGAGAAATCTAATATCTAATCTTGGTCTCCACTATGGCTAGAATGTTGTATTGATGGCTAGTTATGGGTTAAATACATATTCATTTTTTTTGGGGGGGGGGGGGGGGGTGATGTATGATTGAGGTTTGCAAAGTACAATATTAAAGCATAAATGACAACAACCTTGATAGACAATATTTACCCATGTGATATTGGTCAAAAACTGTAGTATTCCAAGGTATAAACAAATATTGCAAAATAACAAGAAAGGATTGAATGTTGGTGAAATGCTCTACATAGCAGCTTTCGGACATCTCATTACTTCTCTGGCCTCACTCACAAGGCACTCCAATAAAATCCATTCAAAACACAGCTTCAATATTTCAAAATAGGCAAAAATCAATAATTCAAACCTCAGGTCGCACATTTTCACTGCATCAGTTGCAATGTCTGTTTAAAACGAATAAGCTAACAACACCAAAGGGAGAAACTTCTAAAAAGGGAAAAAAAATAAATGTTGCTATTAAATAGCAGAACTTTTTATATTCTCTGTACTCTCGGCTCTTGTCGATGTTTTAGTGAAAGTATAAAGCCTATTTTTTAGAAATTCATACATTTTTGAGTGTAGAAAAAAATGATTCGCTACTTGGAAATCATAAACCAGTAATGTAGCCGCTGTTGACGGATCTTAGTGCTTTGCTCTGAATCTATTATGAACTTGGTAAAAAATGCCTATTCATGCAAAAACAGCTAAAATTCAGTCACAAAGTTTGATTTAAAAAAAAAATAAAAACTTTTACTAAGCAGAGACAATAAAATCCACAGCCTATTCAGCAAACTATAATGCACTCAAATTACTAAATAATAACCAGGTAGAACAACAACATCAGTCATTGCAGATTTGTCAACAGCAACTAATTGACAGATTCTGGTTTTCTATAACAAGCAATATTAGCAACAGTAACAGGTGAAAATAGCAAAAAAGTCATAAATTGCAAAGATGAACACATTTACATTGGCCTTCTTTATAGCTTTTGGTAAATAAACGTTAGAACTTTACATTGATCATTACAGGGAATCTGTCAGCTACTTTCAGTACTATACACTATGCTAATAGGTTCAAAAGTAGCTGCCCTGCTGAGTAGGGGTATGTAAATGTTCTACTTACCTTCCCCTTCGTTTTACCGCTGTCGGCACTCAAACCCTCCACCGACTACATAGAACTCGCCAAGTAGACCTTAGATTTTATGTAGAAAAGAGGAGGACTATGTAGCGTGTGCCTCAATGCATTGCAGCGCCTGTTTGAGCACTGAAAAGGGGTAAATCGTCAGAGAAGGCAAGTATGAAACTTAACATCCCTATGACAGGTTGGTTACGTAGGAATATCTTGAAATAGGCAAATTGTAAGAAAACACACATCTGTCATTTAGAAATGTGCTATTAATCTATATTCATCCTTCTTCTGTGAATAGTAATAAAAATGAAATAATCAGCCACAACTATAAGTAAAAATATACAATTACGTGTTCCTCATCATCCTCTATAAACGTACAAATATCGTCTTAGTGTACATACAGGCGTATTGTGGGTTTCAGTTGTGTAAATTCACTGCACAAGACTGCAGCATATATACACAAGTGCGTGCATTTTTGGTCAGCGTTTGTAACATCCTACCGGCACTGGACAGGAGTCATGGGTGTAGTAGCCATGCAAGACCAGAGAGTAGTCAAGAAGAAGCTGGGAGTCATCAGCAGATAGTCACGTTTGCAATACAAATGGATGAGGTGGAAAGCATAGTCAGATGGAAGTCAGGAGTCTTTACCGGATAGTCAGGTTTGCAGTACAAATAGATGAGGCAGGTAGCGTAGTCAGATGGATGTCAGGAGTCATTATTGGGAAGTCTCAGTTGCAGTACAAATAGATGAGGCAGAAAGAGTAGCCGGAAGGAGAGCTAGGGGTCATCAGAAGGTAATCACAGTTTGCAGGAGAAGAGCAGGTTAGGAGATAAAGCTAGATAAAAGCAGTGGAGCCCATAATTACACGCTGGTGCAGTGGTAGGGTCAGGCTTTTATAATGAACCTAATTAGGAAACAGAGGCAGGGTGAGGACCAGGAGGCAGAAACTAGATGAGCAGGGGTCATAGAAAAAGGCTAGAGTCATGAAGAGGAACTAGTCTAAAGGCTGGGTGGCTCAGTAGTGAGAGCTACTGACTGAAGTCCAGGAGGCCCCTAGTTCAATCCCTGACAATGTATTTATGTGCTGCATATACTTAAGGCCTTAGTCAGACGGGCGTTTTTTCGCGCGATTTGCGGATCGCATGACGGATGCGCATCCGCAAATCGCGTGACCGGTGCGCGCAAGTCACCCGCAAATCGCCCGAAAATCTGCTCCTAGCCGCGTTTCATTAGAAACGGGCCGGAGCTGTCCAGCGCGTTGCATTCAATGGAGACGGCAATAGAGCCGGCTCCATTGAAAGCAATGCGCTGCGGGTGAGCCCGGGATGAATTGTCGGGAAGGGCTTAAATATATAAGCCCTTCCCTGCAATTCATCCTAAAATGTGTAAAAATAAAAAATATATATGTACTCACCTTCTCCCGGCAGCCGGAGCTCCGCGCAGCCGTCCTGCAGTGGGTGTGAAGGGGGTGTGAGTCAGACCTGCCCCCTGATTGGCTCAGCGCTGAGCCAATCAGAGGCATGTCTCACTCACACCCATTCATGAATTCATGAATGGATGTGAGTCAGACCTGCCCCTGATTGGCTCAGCGCTGAGAGGCAGCAGTCACTCACCCATTCATGAATGGGTGTGTGAGTGTTTTCAGCCTCTGATTGGTCAGGGCTGTGACCAATCAGAGGCAGATCATTCAGCAGGCGGGGATTTTAAAGCCCCGCCGGCTGAATAGTGCCGAGAAGCAGTTCAGGAGAACTGACAGCGGCCGCGGCTGGACTCCAGCTGCAGCGGAAAGGTGAGTATACAATTTTTTTTTATTTTAACACATTTTAGGATGAATTGCAGGGAAGGGCTTATATATTTAAGCCCTTCCCGACAATTCATCCTGTGCACGCCGGCAGCCCATTGCTTTCAATGGAGCGGCTGTATTGCCGGCTCCATTGAATTCAATGGGCAAACATCGTTCTTTGCCACAGCTGTTACAGCTGTGGCAGAGAAGAATGATTTGTCTTCTATATGTTCTCAATGGGGTCGGCGCTGCTGCCGCCGGCCCCATTGAGCGCATATAGAGAAGAGAACAGGAATCGCAGATCGCAGATAGGTGCGATCTGCGATTTTTTTGTTCTATAATTTATCGGACGAGCGCATAAAAAGCGCTCGTGTGTCCGATACCATTGCAAAGCAATGGTTTTATAAAATCGCCGGACGCATGCGCATGCGCAAATCGCGGCTAAAAACGCCCGTCTGACTAAGGCCTAATAGAGTATTTTGGTGTGTAAGTGCGCACAAAGATAGAACATACTGCATTTTCTTCTCTGCGACCGAAATATGCCGCGAAAAGACGCAAATATTAATGAATCCATTTAAATCAATTGGTTCTATTCATAGGAATTATGCACTGTGATAACCTGGGGGTTACTTACTCCTGGACTGCCATCTTTCTCCACAAGATGGGTGGCAACACATCAAAAACTTCACTTCAAGACCATATCTTTAGAAAATATCTGGATTCACCAGCTTTTTAATTCAGTTTCACACTGATATTACTGACATCACAATGCCATAACATCAACAAAGTTATTATTATACCCAACCGGGGTGTGTGTAAATCTAGAGGTGTCCTCCCTGCCAGACTCAAGCCTTCTACACTTGGTCCGCACCAGACCTCGGGCCTACAGCTCTCTTAGCTCTTCTGAGAGTCTGGTTTCATTTCCCCTGATGACTCACACCCACTGGGGAACCAACCTCCCCTTGATGCGAGAGTGAGTGAAAATGCATGATAATGAAACCAATAATTTTCAGTGGTCTCATTCTCATTAGCGATGTTTTTACTCTAACCTCGCATAGCCCCCTATGTCTCCAAATATCGGGAAATATGTTACAGAACCCCTGTAGCTCCACCCCCCCCCCCCTTTTCTCTCTTGGAGGGAATTCCTAGCCTGGTTTGCAATCTTCTATTGTTTTCAATGGGGCCGGCCCCATTGAAAACAATGGGCGATATTCCAGATTCCTCTTTGCCATGCAAGGTTAGAGTGAAAACATCACTAATGAGAATGAAACCATTGAAAATCATTGGTTTCATTATCATGTGTTTTCACTCACTCTAGCATGGCAGGGAAGTCGGATCACCAGTGGGTGTGAGCCCTTACATAAATGTGTCTGGAGGTTTTATCTCCTCCAACCACACCCCTACTGATCTCCCAGCTAAATCAGCACAAGGATTGTCTGATTTCATGCCCTCTGCAGGCCCTTCTGTGTACTGCCGTATCACAGCATGCAGAAAAAGTGTGCATAAATAGGTGCCATATATATGCTCCTGTGAATGAACCCTAAGGATAACACAAAAAAAACAACAGACTCCAGAATGCAATAAAACAACATTCAAAAAATTTGTGGAAACATAAGTATACCCTTTCTACTTTAATACTGCTGAATTTTCAAAAAGTGCACTACTTCTACAAAAGCACAACTTTTGCCAGTTGGCGAACTCAGGTATGTACCTACATTATGGCAAGAAGAAATGTCAGCCATGAATTGAAGGAATTCCATAAATAAATTATTGATAGTAAGCAGGCAAGATAGTAGTCTGTGCCACATGGCACACAACATGGCCTTGGTGTATGCAAACTGACCTAGGTTGAGTCACTCAACTTCAGTGCACATGTTCCACTTCCGGCTGGGGTAGAGAGATACACAACCGACGTGCGCCCTGTAGTCAAGGTGGCAGTTCATGTCTATTTCCAGCTGGTGCAGAGAGCTGAACAACGCAAGCACCACTGCTTGTTCTAACATCAGTGGCAAGAAAAGGACGAGGCTTGAAGAAAGGCCAAAAGCTATGACTCAAGGTGGTTAGACTTGAATACACCATGTCAAAGCTTAAAAGTGAGTTTTCATACTTGTGACAAATCTTGTCTAGAGATGAGCGAACGTACTCGTCCGAGCTTGATATTCGTGCGAATATTACGGTGTTTGGGATGCTCGTTACTCTTAACGAGTACCACGCGGTGTTCTGGTTACTTTCACTTTCCTCTCTGAGACGTTAGCGCGCTTTTCTGGCCAATTGAAAGACAGGGAAGGCATTACAACTTCCCCCTGTGACGTTCAAGCCCTATACCACCCCCCTGCTGTGAGTGGCTGGGGCGATCAGATGTCACCCGAGTATAAAAGTCGGCCCCTCCCGCGGCTCGCCACACATGCCTTGTGAGTTAGCTGAGGGAAAGTACTATCGTGCTGGTGCTGCTGTAGGGAGAGCGTTAGGAGTCAGTGTAGGCTTCAAGAACCCCAAAGGTCCTTCTTAGGGCCACATCTACCTGTGTGCAGGCTGCTGCTAGCAGTGTTTTTTTTTTTTTTTTCTCAAAATCGGCAGTGCAGAGCATTGCACCCGGTATTAGGGACAGAAGTGGTGCATAGGCAGGGAGAGTGTTAGGAGTGAGTGTAGCCTTCAAGAACCTCAACGGTCCTTTCTAGGGCCACATTTAACTGTGTGGAGTACTGTGCTGGCTGCTGTTAGCAGTGTTGCATATTTTTTTTTTCTAAAAATCGTCTGTGCAGAGCATTGCACCCTCCATTGATACTACAGGGACAGAATTGTGTAGGCAGGGCCACAACACAGTTATTGTTCATTGAATATACGCAGTGGGGTCTTCCCTTTGCAAAAAAGCGAAAATAAATTATATTTGGCCTGCCTGTGTCAGTCCTAAGGTCTCCGTGTACGTGTGTGCTGCGTGGACAACGTACAAAAATCAAACGCAACCAGCTACGGTTTACTGCAGGCTTGTGCCATTGTCTTTCCTGACTGGCAAATACCTGCTCTGCTAGAGTTAATAACTCTGCTACACTATAGTTGTGTGACACTTTTTGAGGGCCACACCACAGATATTAAACTTCTTGTTCATTGAATATACGCAGTGGGGCCCTCCCTTTGCAAAAAAGCGAATTCAATTAATTATATTTGGCCTGCCTGTGTCAGTCCTAAGGTCTCCGTGTACATGTGTGCTGCGTGGAGAACGTACAAAAATCAAACGCAACCAGCTACGGTTTACTGCAGGCTTGCGCCATTGTCTTTCCTGACTGGCAAATACCTGCTCTGCTAGAGTTAATAACTCTGCTACACTATAGTTGTGTGACACTTTTTGAGGGCCACACCACAGATATTAAACTTCTTGTTCATTGAATATACGCAGTGGGTCCTTCCCTTTGCAAAAAAGCGAATTCAATTAATTATATTTGGCCTGCCTGTGTCAGTCCTAAGGTCTCCGTGTACGTGTGTGCTGCGTGTACAATGTACAAAAATCAGACGCAACCAGCTACGGTTTACTGCATGCTTGCGCCATTGTCTTTCCTGACTGGCAAATACCTGCTCTGCTAGAGTTAATAACTCTGCTACACTATAGTTGTGTGACACTTTTTGAGGGCCACACCACAGATATTAAACTTCTTGTTCATTGAATATACGCAGTGGGGCCCTCCCTTTGCAAAAAAGCGAATTCAATTAATTATATTTGGCCTGCCTGTGTCAGTCCTAAGGTCTCCGTGTACGTGTGTGCTGCGTGGAGAACGTACAAAAATCAAACGCAACCAGCTACGGTTTACTGCAGGCTTGCGCCATTGTCTTTCCTGACTGGCAAATACCTGCTCTGCTAGAGTTAATAACTCTGCTACACTATAGTTGTGTGACACTTTTTGAGGGCCACACCACAGATATTAAACTTCTTGTTCATTGAATATACGCAGTGGGGCCCTCCCTTTGCAAAAAAGCGAATTCAATTAATTATATTTGGCCTGCCTGTGTCAGTCCTAAGGTCTCCGTGTACGTGTGTGCTGCGTGGAGAACGTACAAAAATCAAACGCAACCAGCTACGGTTTACTGCAGGCTTGCGTCATTGTCTTTCCTGACTGGCAAATACCTGCTCTGCCAGAGTTAATAACTCTGCTACACTAAAGTTGTGTGACACTTTTTCAGGGCCACACCACAGTTATTAAGCGTATTGTTCATTGAATATCCGCAGTGGGGCCCTCCCTTTGCAAAAAAGCGAATTAATTATATTTGGCCTGCCTGTGTCAGTCCTAAGGTCTCCGTGTACGTGTGTGCTGCGTGGAGAACGTAAAAAAATCAAACGCAACCAGCTACGGTTGAGTGCAGCCTTGCGCCAATTTCTTCCCTGCCTGGGAAATCAAATCACTGGTAATACAGCATGCTGAGGGGTAGGGGTAGGCCTAGAGGATGTGGACGCGGCCGAGGACGCGGAGGGCCAAGTGAGGGTGTGGGCACAGGCCGAGCCAGTGCGGTGGCCAGGGGTAGAGGCAGGGCCAGACCGAATAATCCACCAACTGTTTCCCAAAGCGCCCCCTCGCGCCATGCCACCCTGCACAGGTCAAGGTGCTCTACGGTGTGGCAGTTTTTCACAGAGACGCCTGACGACCGACGAACAGTGGTGTGCAACCTTTGTCGCGCCAAGATCAGCTGGGGAGGCACCACCAACAGCATGCGCAGGCATATGATGGCCAAGCACCCCACAAGGTGGGACGATGCCCGTTCACCGCCTCCGGTTTGCACCACTGCCTCTCCCCCTGTGCCCCAACCTGCCACTGAGATCCAACCCCCCTCTGAGGACACAGGCACTACCGTCTCCTGGCCTGCACCCACACCATCACCTCCGCTGTCCTCGGCCCCATCCAGCAATGGCTCTCAGCGCAGCGTCCAGACGTCGCTAGTGCCACAGTTTGAGCGCAAGCGCAAGTACGACGCCACGCACCCGCACGCTCAAGCGTTAAACGTGCACATTGCAAAATTGATCAGCCTACAGATGCTGCCGTATAGGCTTGTGGAAACGGAGGCTTTCAAAAGCATGATGGCGGCGGCTGCCCCGCGCTACTCGGTTCCCAGTCGCCACTACTTTTCCCGATGTGCCGTCCCAGCCCTGCACGACCACGTCTCCCGCAACATTGTACGCGCCCTCACCAACGCGGTTACTGCCAAGGTCCACTTAACAACGGACACGTGGACAATCACAGGCGGGCAGTGCCACTATATCTCCCTGACGGCACATTGGGTGAATTTAGTGGAGGCTGGGACAGAGTCAGAGCCTGGGACCGCTCACGTCCTACCCACCCCCAGAATTGCGGGCCACAGCTCGGTGGTGGTATCTGCGGCGGTGTATGCTTCCTCCACTAAAGCACCTTCCTCCTCCTCCTCCTCCAACGCAACCTCTGTCTCGCAATCAAGATGTGTCAGCAGTACGTCGCCAGCAGTCGGTGTCACGCGGCGTGGCAGCACAGCGGTGGGCAATCGTCAGCAGGCCGTGCTGAAACTACTCAGCTTAGGAGAGAAGAGGCACACGGCCCACGAACTGCTGCAGGGTCTGACAGAGCAGACCGACCGCTGGCTTGCGCCGCTGAGCCTCCAACCGGGCATGGTCGTGTGTGACAACGGCCGTAAGCTGGTGGCGGCTCTGCAGCTCGGCAGCCTCACGCACGTGCCATGCCTGGCCCATGTCTTTAATTTGGTGGTTCAGCGCTTTCTGAAAAGCTACCCCCACTTGTCATACCTGCTCGGAAAGGTGCGCCAGCTCTGCGCACATTTCCGCAAATCCCACACGCACGCTGCCACCCTGCGGACACTGCAACATAGGTTTAATCTGCCAGTGCACCGACTGCTGTGCGACGTGCCCACACAGTGGAACTCTACGCTCCACATGTTGGCCAGACTCTATGAGCAGCGTAGAGCTATAGTGGAATACCAACTCCAACTTGCGCGGCGCAGTGGGAGTCAGCCTCCTCAATTATTTACAGAAGAGTGGGCCTGGTTGGCAGCCATCTGTCAGGTCCTTGGAACATTTGAGGAGTCTACCCAGGTGGTGAGCGGCGATGCTGCAATCATTAGCGTCACCATTCCTCTGCTATGCATCTTGAGAAGTTCCCTGCAAAGCATAAAGGCAGACGCTTTGCGCTCGGAAACAGAGCCGGGGGAAGACAGTATGTCGCTGGATAGTCAGAGCACCCGCCTGTCTATATCTCAGCGCGTTGAGGAGGAGGAGGAGGAGCATGAGGAGGATGAGGAGGAGGGGGAAGAGACAGCTTGGCCCACTGCTGAGGGTACAGATGCTGCTGGGCTGTCATCCTTTCAGCGTGTATGGCCTGAGGAGGAGGAAGAGGAGGAGGAGGAGGAGGAGGATCCTGAAAGTGATCTTCCTAGTGAGGACAGCCATGTGTTGCGTACAGGTACTCTGGCACACATGGCGGACTTCATGTTAGGATGCCTTTCTCGTGACCCTCGCGTTACACGCATTCTGGCCACTACAGATTACTGGGTGTACACATTGCTCGACCCACGGTATAAGGAGAACTTTTCCACTCTGATTCCCGAAGAGGAAAGGGGTTCGAGAGTGATGCTATACCACAGGGCGCTGGTGGACAAACTGATGGTAAACTTCCCATCCGACAGCGCTAGTGGCAGAAGGCGCAGTTCCGAGGGCCAGGTAGCAGGGGAGGCGCAGAGATCAGGCAGCATGTACAGCGCAGGCAGGGGAACATTCTCCAAGGCCTTTGCCAGCATTATGGCTCCCCAGCAATACTGTGTCACCGCTCCCCAGTCAAGGCTGAGTCGGCGGGAGCACTGTAAAAGGATGGTGAGGGAGTACGTAGCCGATCGCACGACCGTCCTCGGTGACGCCTCTGCCCCCTACAACTACTGGGTGTCGAAGCTGGACACGTGGCCTGAACTCGCGCTGTATGCCCTGGAGGTGCTTGCTTGTCCTGCGGCTAGCGTCTTGTCAGAGAGTGTGTTTAGTGTGGCTGGGGGAATCATCACGGATAAGCGTACCCACCTGTCAACCGACAGTGCCGACAGGCTTACACTCATCAAGATGAACAAAGCCTGGATTTCCCCAGACTTCTCTTCTCCACCAGCGGACAGCAGCGATACGTAAGCAATACGTAGGCTGCACCCGCGGATGGAAGCTACGTTCTCTCTCACCATCCAAAACGGGGACATTTCTGCTTCATCAATCTGTGTCTAATATTCCTCCTCCTCCTCCTGGTCCTCCTCCTGAAACCTCACGTAATCACGCTGAACGGGCAATTTTTCTTAGGGCCACAAGGCTCACTCATATAATTTTTCTAAACAATTTTTATATGTTTCAATGCTCTTAAAAGCGTTGAAACTTTAACTTGAACCAATTTTTCGTTAAACTGGGCTGCCTCCAGGCCTAGTTACCACTTAAGCCACATTAACCAAAGCGATTAATGGGTTTCACCTGCCCTCTTGGTTGGCCATGGCCAATTTTTGGGATGTACATTAGTACTGTTGATACAGCAATTTTTGTGGGCCCTCGCCTACAGTGTAATCAAATGAATTTTTAGCCCACTTGCATTACAGCTGATGTTACATCCGCTGTGTTGGGCAATGCAATGGGATATTTTTATGTACCGCCGGTGGGTTCCAGGGAGCCACCCATGCTGTAGCTGCACACGGAGTTTCACCTACATCTGTCCACTTGTAAAGAACCCCAGTCTGACTGGGGCATGCAGTGTGGGCCGAAGCCCACCTGCATTAAGCATGACATTACTACCTCAGCTGTGATGGGCAATGCAATGGGATATTTTTATGTTCCGCTGGTGGGTTCCAGGGAGCCACCCATGCTGTCGGTCCACAGGGACTTCACAATAGGGAGTTGTACCTGCCTGTGTCTATGAATTAAAAACCGCGGTCTGACTGGGGCATGCAGACACCTTGACAGAATTAATAGTGTGTGGCACATAGGTTCCCCATTGCTATGCCCACGTGTGCAGCTCCTGATGGCGGTGGCACAGGATTCTATTTCTCATTGCTTCTGTACAGCATTGTGGGCTATCGCCCCGCCCCTTTTAAAGAGGGTCGCTGCCTAGCCATGCCAACCCTCTGCAGTGTGTGCCTGCGGTTCCTCCTCATGGCAGACGCACTTCTAAATAGACATGAGTGTGGCGTGGCATGAGGGCAGCTGAAGGCTGCGCAGGGACACTTTGGTGTGCGCTGTGGGGGGGAGGGGGGGCGGTTGGGCAGCATGTAAGCCAGGAGAAGTGGCAGTGGAGTGTCATGCAGGCAGTGATTGTGCTTTGTTGGAGGTAGTGTGGTGCTTAGCTAAGGTATGCATTGCTAATGAGGGCTTTTCAGAAGTAAAAGTTTTTGGGAGGGGGGGGGCCCACTCTTGCCGCTATTGTGGCTTAATAGTGGGACCTGTGAACTTGAGATGCAGCCCAACATGTAGCCCTTCGCCTGCCCTGTCCATTGCTGTGTCGTTCCCATCACTTTCTTGAATTGCCCAGATTTTCACACAAGGAAACCTTAGCGAGCATCGGCGAAATACAAAAATGCTCGGGTCGCCCATTGACTTCAATGGGGTTCGTTATTCGAAACGAACCCTCGAGCATCGCGAAAAGTTTGTTCCGAGTAACGAGCACCCGAGCATTTTGGTGCTCGCTCATCTCTAATCTTGTCCTTTTTACAAAGATGTGCTTATGGTGTGTGCCATGAACACTATGATGCCTGTGTATTATCGATAATCTGGTGATAGAATCCCTTTAAAGAAACAATTATTGATGCTCATCATTCAGGGAAGGGTTAAGGTGCCCATACTCATGAAAAGAACATTCGATACAACGTATTTCAATGAGCTCTTCTATGTATAGGGGTATTCCGACCCTTCCTCAATAGCAGCTGTGGTTTAAAAAAACGATCACCAGCATGCATGCGTATGGGGAAGTCAGGAAGAATGGCTGTCAGCTGAACGTGTGTTCGACCCACAGCTACCGAAAGTGTATGAGCACCATGTAGAAGCCCTCTACATGGAAAATTGACCTCTTTGGATTCACATTGCATAATGTTTGCTTGTTTACGGTGATATCAAACAAATCATTTCTTTAAAGGCAGGAGTCAAAAAGGAAAGTAATTGCAGAATGCCATAAATTAGAGCTCTAGAGTCTTATAATGTTGACCTGGACCACATTTAGCTATGATTTGAAGAAAGGTCGAGGGAGTCTCTAGGAATACCTGGGCTGGGGAGAGTTTGCTGGAACAGGAACATTTAGGCTGTTAAAATAAAGCTTTTATTGTTGCAATGTAGCTTCATTACAAGTCTGTGTTTGCTTGTGGCGTTAAAAAGAAAAGAATAAGCTTTTCTGTATAACAATTAAGTAATTAGGGTACAGATAAACAGTGGGGGTGTTAGCTGGTATGTAAATGCAGTCGGATGCATGCTTTCTTTGTTGCATATCCAATCATCTTAATTTTGTAGAGCTACACAGCAAAATTTGTTCTCTGCCTCTATTTACATTCTATTAAGCCAAGAATAGGAATGTGAGCCAAATATTAATTGAAGTTGAACTGCAACATATCCTGAATTATTCAAGCTCCTAAGGCACATGTTTTTCTTTCTCTCCAAAGTCTAAGCTGTGGAAATGGTTCAGCACTAAAGACCAATGCAACTAGATGGAATTTAGGGAAAAGATTATTATTGTGTTTTGAGATCGCCTCTTAAATAATTGTTCTTCCTGGAAAATCTGAAGACGTATTTTAAGGATTTCTATTTGTCTATTTCTTCAGATACCCCATGTACTGCTAAGTAGCAGTCACATAGTCAGCCTTTTCAATTAGCTTTAAGGTAGGATCTCACATTAGGGAATACTGCATCTGGCCAAAGCCCGTTCCACTAGAGTCAGTCAATGGCCAGGAGATTTTGATTGTAAAAGTGCAGTATTGCTTGCAAAATATATGGCCATTGGTTGCTGTGGGTGGACAGAGTTTAGCACCGCATGGGAACCTACACTTAACCTCTACCCAATCGCTTAAGTGCAAGGTCCAATCTTAGGCTCTGTGCACATTATGTTTAAGATTATATCCGGCTTATCTGTGGTTAAAAAGGTTGTACCAGAATCATAAGTTATTCCCTATCCACAAGATAGGGCATAACTTACCGATCAGCGTGAAGAATGGACAAAGGTTTGTTTATTGTCTAGTCTAATCGTAGAATCATAGAATGGTAGAGTTGGAAGGGACCTCCAGGGTCACCGGGTCCAACCCCTGCTCAATGCAGAATTGACTAAAGCATCCCAGACACGATGTCTGTCCAGCCTTTGTTTGAAGACTTCAAGTGAAGGAGAACTCACCACCTCCCATGGTTACCTGTTCCACTCATTGATCACCCTCTCTGTCAGAAAGCTTTTTCTAATATCTAATCTGTGTCTTCTCCCTTACAGTTTCATCCCATTGCTCCTAGTCTTTCCTGGTGCAAATGAGAATTCATGAGAGCATAAAAATGCTTGCTGGTGAGTTGGACATCTTTCCTTGTAAACAGGGAGAGGATATGCATCTGGTCAATGACAGATGCAAGGGGACTAATAACAAGCGCTAACTGACATGCTTATGTCATTCAGTGGTCCATAAGCATGGGCAGATTATCTGTCCGTGTAAAAAGACTGTACTGGTTGTGTTTTTGGCCAAAAATGTCTATGTGCTCTAAAATCTGACTGTAGATTCTAGTCACTAACACAGAATACACCAAATTGTGCAATTATTACATTACACACTGAGCTTTGAGCTTTGGTCATGCTCTTGTTGAAGAACATATTGATCAACAGTTGGTATTGTTTGCTGTTCGTCCTGTAGTGTATCTGCTAGTCTCTTCTGCTCTTCTTCCAATATGGTTACCTAAAATTCAAAGATTTAACGGAACCTCACAATCAGAACACACGTTTACATTCCTTCAGACATGTGGCTTAAAATATATTGCTAAAATGCATGAAACTTACCCGGCACTTCAGAATGAAACTTCGAGAAATAGATCCAGGCCAACTAAAAAGTGCTAACTTTTTCAAAGCTATTTTGTGTTGTCCACAACAGTTACAATTACTTTTACCTCACATAAAATGTTTTGCCTTCTTCTGGATCAACACAGTGGGATATTAGGCTGAAGATGGACTTTACTGTTTTACAGTGAATGAATAGGGAAGGGAGGTCTAGCTAGGCTCTCCTTTAATTCTGTTTTTTACCTATTTCATGACCTCAGACCAAGGCTTAGGGGCCCACAAGCAAGTTTATTATACAAAATAGGACCAGTCAGCTTGTCTTACTTAGTAAATGCTTTCATCTCTTCTTAGAAATCAGTGTTGTGAGCAAAGGGTTTCAATCCCCATCTTAGGGGGCCTTGCGAGGCCTGGAAAGTTTTGAGGGAAGTTCTGGCACCTAGACCTTCTCCAGCCACCCCGTTATGTGCTTTGTATAAACTCCTGGATTTCTCCTTAGACCCTTGTAAGGCCAGTCTTTGGAGGAAATTCACCAACAGAAATATTGGCGACCTGCAGACACTGGCCCATAAGCCTTCCTTAGACATATTACAAACTTTCCTTCCCGGGCGCACCCTCCCTCTGTTACAGACAGCTCATGTTGTCAGAATGTTTGGGGACTTCCTTGGCCTATATAAATCTACTAGACCCCTGACATCTTTCAAGAGAGTTCTGGGTGGCAATAAACTGGATCCTAGGAAGATTGTGTTTGTTCAAAAATGCTTTATTTCTCCCCCGGTGGTATCCAAACCTCCTTTTCTTATCTCTTGGGAAAGGGAGCTGCGTATATCCCTTTCTTTAAATGACACTAAACTTATCTTGAAAATGGTCTTTGGTCTGTCCCCTTGCATTCTGTCACAAGAAAATCACTATAAATTGTTGGTGAGATGAAATAGAACACCTCAGTGGTGCTCTGATCACAAATTGGCCCCTCACGGCATGTGCTGGAGATGTGACGCGGGAATAGGTTTCTATCTACATCTTTGGTGGGAATGTTCAGTTGTGACCTCCTTTTGGCTCAACGTGGGGAGGGTTTTGCAGAAGTTGTCCACAAACTTAACTATTACACCTGGAATAATTTTCTTTTGGAAGCCCTCTGAATTCTTCCACCCCTATAAACATAAGCTAATGGCCTTCCTGCTCGATGCGGCTAAGGCCCTTATTTCTTTGCTCTGGCATCAGAAGGAGCCCACTTCCTTAGCTTTGTGGAGGGAGAGAGTGGACCTTCTTTCTAATTTAGAAGGGCTTTCTAGCTGGTCTAAAGGTACCCATGACACTTTTTTAAAGATCTGGAGACCCTGGCATTTACTAAGGGGTGAGTTCCATTGATGTTCCATTTAGGTTTTGCTCCCTGTTTGTTCAGCGAGATGAGACGTTGAGCTGATCTGGACGATGCTTCTAATCCCTATGGATTGGCCTGGGAAGCGCATTTTAGTCAGCCTCTTTCCTTAAAGGGGTTGTCCCGCGAAAGCAAGTGGGGTTATACACTTATGTATGGCCATATTAATGCACTTTGTAATGTACATTGTGCATTAAATATGAGCCATACAGAAGTTATTCACTTACCTGTTCCATTGCTAGCGTCCTTGTCTCCATGGTGCCGTCTAATTTTCAGCGTCTAATCGCCCGATTAGACGCGCTTGCGCAGTCCGTTCTTCTTCTTTTCTGAATGGGGCCGCTCGTGCCGGAGAGCGGCTCCTCGTAGCTCCGCCCCGTCACGTGCCGATTCCAGCCAATCAGGAGGCTGGAATCGGCAATGGACCGCACAGAAGACCTGCGGTCCACCGAGGGAGAAGATCCCGGCGGCCATCTTCCCAAGGTAAGTAAGAAGTCACCGGAGCGCGGGGATTCAGGTAAGCACTGTCCATTTTTTTTTTTAACCCCTGCATCGGGTTTGTCTCGCGCCGAACAGGGGGGCTATTGAAAAAAAAAAAAAACCCTTTAAGTAGTTCCCCTGTACCTACCTCAGTGGAGTGCTGACTCAGTGGATTGCTCAATGTGCCTTGTGAGGGTACATTTCTTCTCTTCTCTACTCCTTTCCCACCTCTCCCCATCCTCTTTTCCCCATACCTTTCCCTTGTCTGCCTTGTCTGGTCCCTTTTTGTTTTATCTTCCTGGTTTGATCAGAGACAAATCTGAATATCCTCTTACTATTTCGCCTATTCTTATTTGAGGTTTTAGGCAACAGTTTTTATGTAAACTCTATTACCCCTGTTTTTAAAGTCGCTGCCAGAGGATCTGAAGTATCAATGCTATTATTCTGAAAATGGTGTTGTTGTATGTTGAGTTTGGACAAGATGTAAAATTCCAATAAAAATTGATTTAAAAAAAAGTTATTTGTGTTGGGTCAGTCCTGTTATTCTTCTTGGTAATGTACTAATAGACTGATAACGGGGTGCTACTATTAACATTGACAAAGGGGCATCTTCTTACTCATTCTGGCACAGTCCAATCAGTGCTGACCCTATCAGACCTATGTAGTGACATATTCTCATCACATTGGAAATAGTCACACCCAGTTGTCAATTTATTCATACGGTACATTTCCAGGAGATATAATGTACGAATGGTCAATGCAGAGTTGTAAGGAAAGAATTGTTATTTTATGGGTCATACAAGTATTTTTCTTTTAAACAGACATGTCTGGACAGCTAGCAGGTCCTTTTTAAATGGGTTGTTCAGAAATACTAAAACAATGCAGCTTTCTATGTAAAAGAGCACCATACCTGCCAGTGGGTTGTATATAGCATTGCAGCTCAATCTCATTCACTTCAAAAGATCTGAGTTGCAATACCAGACACAGTCTATAGACATGTGTGGCAGTGTCCTCCAGGAAGAAATCAGGAATAATCTTGGACAAACCTTTACATGTGGCAATTATCACCCAAATGATCATTGGAAACAGGAAATTCGGGTGACAGTAAACGCAGCCCCCTACAGGACATTAAATGAGAAATCGCTTACTTGCCAAAGTCGCATGGTTTTTAGCTCAGGCAGTCGTTCATCTATACGATATGAATGCGGATAGTAGTATGTATCATGTAAATGAGCTGTATAGCCTCCAAAGATGAGGAAAATGTATCATATGTCATACAGAACAGATAACTTTCTTCTTGTTTCATACCAAAAAATCTGATGTCTATTCATTCAAGTAATTGGTGATGTCATTACTCCATGACAACACGGGGCTTAAGGTGGACTGACAAGGATTTCAGTGAAAGTTGGATACATTTAACATATCCCAAATTTAATTGCATTCAAAACATCCTATTATAAATTCTTTTGCATTTCAACTTTTTTTTAGCAGAAAGGCCACAGCTAGAGGAAGTTAACTTATTATTTTCCAGAGATGCATTGGCTGCTGTTAAATAATTGGTCTTGTAATAAAATCCTTTGGTTTTTCAGCTACTATTTATGTAAATTCTATGGAGAAAGTTGGTCATTTATTTTCATCTGCTTTTACATGCTGACAAAATGTTTATTGTAACAGTTTATTAATGCTCTCATCTATCTCAATAATACCAGAAAAATGCTTTGCTTCCCTTTTAGTGCTTTTCAGCTAATGTAACATCACAAATTTGAGGATTTCTATAATCCATTTGTCTGTTAAAAACTATTTTACCAACAGATTCTAACGTTGAAATATAGAAAAAATACTGCAGTAGCACAAAGATCTCTTGTATAAACTGTTGTAAATGCATAAAGGAGTTTGGTAAAGAGGACATGGTAGCCAGAGGGCGCTAGTCCATGACACGTGATATGTCCCTACTATGCAACAGACATTGTTACAGCTGAGCTGGATGTCAAAATACCTTGTTCTGATCAGACATAACAGTTATCCAAAAGTACAGATATACACACAGAAAACAAAACTGTTAAGAATGTAACTAAAAAGGGAAATCTCATCCTATCACTGTAATAAAGTAAAACCATGTCTAAAAGCCGGGTGATCGCCTTGATGAGGGCAGCTCCACGTCCGGAGTCTGGGATCTACCTAGATGGCCGACAATTGGAGGATGTTAACAACCATAGCCACAGTAGCACTAGGAAGCAGATGTAAAATGCCAAGTAATCAGTAAAAAGACCAGGAATTTTCCCGATAGCTGGTACACCAAGAGGATATGGACTGCACCAGAACTCCACCATACAGAGAAATAACCAGTGCCCGCTAAGCGGAGGAGCTGGAATATATGCATTATCATAATAGCTGATTGAGTGGCTGCTAAAACTACCTCCCATTGACACACCAAACTCCACACCAGCACATAATAACTCATTGGCGCCCAGCAAGTCTGCTGAATAAATCTTTATAGCACCTATTAATTGGTGGTACATCAAAAATTGAGCCACAATTTGTTACAATTTTTAATGTAAATTTTGGCACACAGTGTTGCATTTAGGCCATACCCCCTTTTCCATAGAGGAATGCTCCTTTGTCGACAAGTCATAAAAAAAGTCCAAAAGTATTAAAACACATAGTAAATATAGTGCCAAGCATGTACGACAGTTTTTTTGTGCAGTTTGTGCTAGAAAGCTGTCAAATTTTCAGTAGTAGATCCGTCCCATTGTTTGTACTATTCTAATCTATCTATTGTATTATTTGGACTGTAAGATGCACCAGAGATATAGACAACAGAAAACAGAGAAAAGATGTCATACTAATTGAATGTCTGTGGAGGCCTAACAAAGTTGAGGGGCTACCGTTTTTAACTTTGATGTTCTAGTATAGAAAATGGGGGTAATAGTATATACATACACACCACTGCTGCACGCACATTGTACATGCACACATGATCTCCAGCCTTATTTGCTGTAACAGACTGATTGGGCAGAAAGAGGGAGAACTGTGCAGCTGCCGTATGTATGGGTGCAGAATTCTCCCAATGATCAGTGCACTTCTGAATGATTAAAGCAGTGGTCAGGGATCTCTGGATCTATCAGACCCCCCTGTCTCTGCACGATAAGGCAAAGGCGCTTTTCAGCAAGGTTTTCTGTTTACTAAAAAATGGATCATAGCCAGAAAAATATGATATCTCTCTATCCTTTATCTATCTATCTGTCTATCTATCTATCATATAAAAAGTCTACACACCCCTGTTAAAATGCCATGTTTTTGTCATGTTAAAAAAATCTGACAAAGAGTAATGATTTCAGATTTATTTCCACCTTTAATGTGACCCGTTATCTGTACAATTCAATCAAAAAAACAACAAATCTGAAATCATTTAAGGCAGAAAAATAAAATTAATAGAGAAAAGCGAGCACCAAAATGCTCGAGTGCTCGTTACTCGAGTCGAACTTTCAGTGATGCTCGAGAGTTCGTTTCGAGTTACGAACCCCATTGAAGTCAATGGGCGACTAGAGCATTTTTGTATATGACTGGTGCTCCGCTAAGGTTTTCATTTGTGAAAATCTTAGCAAATCACCAAAGTCATGTAAAAAACACAGAAATGGATAGGGCAGGCGAGGAGCAACATGCAGGGCTGCATTTCGGGCTCCGAGGTCTCACTATTAAGCCACAATAGTGGCAAGAGTGATTCTCCCCACCCCCTGCACTGTCAGCATAAAGATCGTTCTCCTCTGCCACAGCTGTAACAGCTGTGGCAGAGAAGAACGATGTTAGCCCATTGAATTCAATGGAGCCGGCAATACAGCGGGCTCCATTGAAAGCAATGAGCTGCTGGTGAGCGAGGGATGAATTTTCGGGAAGGGCTTAAAAATATAAGCTCTTACCTGAAAATCATCCTAAAATGTGTAAAAATAAAAAAAAATGTATACTCGCCTTTCCGCTGCAGCCGGAGTTCAGCCACATCTGGCCGGCAGTTCTCCTGAACTGCTTTCTGTAGTATTCAGCAGGTGGGGATTTAAAATTTTTAAAATCCCCGGCTGCTGAATACTACTCACAGCAGTTCAGGAGAACTGCCGGCCAGACGCGGCTGAACTCTGTCTGCCGGGACAAGGTGAGTATATATTTTTTTTTACTTTTTACACATTTCTGGATGAATTTCAGGGAAGGGCTTATATTTTTAAGCCCTTCCCGAAAATTCATCCCGCGCTCGCCGGCAGTCCATTGCTTTCAATGGAGCCGGCTGTATTGCCGGCTCCATTGACTTCAATGGTCAGTGCTTGTTTAATCGAGACGAGTACCGCGTGGTGCTCGTCTCGAATAACGAGCATCTCGAGCACCCTAATACTCGAACGAGCATCAAGCTCGGACGAGTATGCTCGCTCATCTCTAAAAATTAACAAAACTAAAACATGCAGTGGCATAAGTGTGAACACCCTCTTATATTTGGGGATGTGGTTGTGTTCAGAATTAGGCAATTACATTTTATTACTCATGTTACATAGTAGTCAGTACTCCGCTGCCATTATGTACAGTGATTCTGATTTGCCCCATATAAAGTTAGACTCTTCTAGTAAGATTTTCCTGCCATTTTCTTAGCTGCCCATTTCAGTAAAAGCCATAAAGATCTTACAACAGATCAAAGGGATCTGATTGAAGAAGGCACCAAAACATTTCCAGGCCATTACATATACCATAGAATGCAGTGAAGATGGTCAACAATAAGTTGATTAAATTTGACATAACAGTGACATTACCAAGAACTGGATGTCCCTCAAAAATTGATGAAAAAAACAGTAGAACATTGATTCGGGAGATTGCCAAGAGGCCTATGGCAACATTAAAGGAGCTGCAAGAGTTTCTGGCAAGTGCTGGTTGTGTAGAGCATGTGACAATTATCTCCTGTATTTTTTTAATGTATCTTGGCTGGGTGGTAAGGGGGGGCAAGACGGAATTTTTTTCTAACAAAGAAAAACATCCAAGCCTGGTTATGTTTTGCCAAAACCTACATAAAGTCTGCCAAATGTATGTGGGAGAACGTGCTATGGTCTGATGAGACCACGGTTGAACTTTTTGGCCATGATTCCAAAAGGTATGTTGACGCAAAGTCAACACTGTGCAGCACCAAAAGATCACCATACTGGCAGTGAGGATGGTGGAGGCAGCATTATGCTTTGGACTGCTTATCTGCTGCTGGAACTGGGGCTTTATAAAGTCATAATGTCAAAGAATACATCAACAAAGTATTACATTTAGGGGGTGTGTATTTGCGCAGGCACACACACCAAATACACTTGTTCTCTGCACAAAGAAATTGCGCAGAAGCGAGCGTATTACCAAACACGTTCATCTGAAGGAGCCTTAATAGTGAGCCCAGTATTAAATCTGAGTATACCTTCAAAAAACTCCTGTGGAAATGCATGAGCTCTTTAATATACCTCTCTACACCTCCAATTTTTAATTAATAGGTTTTTTTTTCTGACAGATTCCATATTAATCTAAGAGGAACAAAAGACATACTTTGCACCATCAAACTCTGTATATACAGAGGTATTATTCCCAAGAAGGCACTAATTCGCTGCAACAAAATTGCAACCCGTGGAGTCACTCTAGGAGGCTTCAATTTGCACTGATTTTATACAGCTCTATCAGCTTTTCTTGTACTCTCAGAACCCACATGGAGAGATCTCTGCTAGCTTAGACTGAGTTCTCATTCATAAATTGCATCTGGCCAGTTGTTTTATACTGCCGCTGGACACGACCATTGACATTTTTTGGTACTTTGAGCACCAATCCAGCCTCCATCGGTAGATGCAGCTGCTGCATGCAATATCTTTCTGTCTGGCACAAGGAGACATCTGGCATCAAAAGTGATGTTCCACATGCCATAAAAGCTGTAGAATCATTTCCAGCACCAGCTGTATTCCAGGGTTTCAATACAATGTGAGAGGTGAAAAAAGCAGGACTACCGATACATGAGACCCCAGCCTTAGGTTGGGTGTACACTGCTTTATAGTGTATGCCTTTCCATCCTGGGGTTCTGTCTGAATCACTAAAAACAGAAGAAGCTATAAACTACATAATCTGCCCTCAAAAATAAACATAAAGGAGCAGAAACCAGATCTTTGATCTCAGTTTTATTAAGTATAGTCTATGGTTTCATCCAGGGTTCCAAGAGAATGTAGTTTTTGTAAATTCAAATGGAACCCTGGGATGGAAAGATGAGCTATATACTATGATGTAGTGTGTACTGACATGCAAATATCAATGTTCAGGTTTAATTTAAAGTTATTGATAAAAGAGTTTTACATGATAGTATGCCTAACACTTCAAAATACTGTAATTCTGCGCATCAAGTGAAAAAATCCCATCATATGCTTCCAATGTCCCACAAACCAACTCTCATCTTCCTCCATTTTCTTCCAATGTCCTACAATCCAACGCTTATCCTCCTCCATATTTTTCTAATGTCCCACTATCAACCCCCATCATCTTTCAATATTCCACAATCCAACACTCATCTTCCTCCAAGCTGCACTATTACAGTTCAACAGTCAGTCTGCTCTGATGGAGCCAGCCCAGGTCCCTGCTGTGTCCTTCTCCACTGCACTCATGTTGACAGACAGTCCAGACTCCAAAAACCAAAGCGCCTGTAGACCGCATACTATATTAGACAGGTCTGGCTTTCCATCTGTCAGCGTGATACTGCTGCCACATAAGTCATCTCTGGCTTCCCCTCACTCAGTGCCCTAAATGCTGCATTCGGTATGCCAGCACAGGGATCCATCTGTGCCACATCTGCTGCCGGGGATTGTTAGAACA